>NW_020837965.1:12665184-12767022 GCF_003676395.1 Aethalodelphis obliquidens | reverse complement strand
TTTTTTTTTTTTTTTTTTTTTGTGGTACGCGGGCCTCTCACTGTTGTGGCCTCTCCCGTTGTGGAGCACAGGCTCCGGACGCGCAGGCTCAGCGGCCATGGCTCACGGGCCCAGCCGCTCCGCGGCATGTGGGATCTTCCCGGACCGGGGCACGAACCCGTGTCCCCTGCATCGGCAGGTGGACGCTCAACCACTGCGCCACCAGGGAAGCCCCCGGCCCCACCCTCTTTAAATGGACCTCTTGGACAACTTCCTTGATGTTTCTTTATCAGAAATAAGACATTTCTTAGGTGCCAGTTGTAATTTAGGTGACAAAGATAAATGCTATATATTGTCTACTTTGAGAACGTACAGTCTAATTCGTCTCATTATTATTGTCATCACAGTTAGACTTGACTTTGTCCGGGATGTCTCTCTCTCCCATTGCATTTTAGTTCTTCCTTTGAGTGTGGTATTTGTTTTTCTTATCATCAAGCGTGGAGTGTGGAAGGATGTCCTAACTTTACTTTCAGTCGGTTTAGATATGAAAGTGTCTGTTTCCTGAGTGATCCATCCACCTCCTCATTAATTTGCACATTTAGTCTCTATTTATGGAGACATGACAAATGCCCTACATTACCCTTTACAATGAAGGCTAAGAAAGGGACTGAGTAACACGTATCTCACTTTATAATAATATAGATGAGTGGTTCTCCACTGGGAACAACTTTGCCCCTCCCAGGGGACAACTGGAAACATCTGGACACATTCGATTGTCACGACTAAGGAGGTGCTACTGGCATCTAGTGGGTGGAGGCCCGGGATGTTGCTAACAGTCCTACAATGCACGGGACAGCTGCCATCGCAAAGAATGATCTAGCCCCAAAAGTCAACAGTGCTGAGGTCAAGAACCCCTGATAACTCATAGGATTACACAGAGACTGATGTCTTAATCTCAAAAATCTTAAATCTCTCTAGAAACTGATAATAAAGAATCAGAAATACTCCCCACTGAGGAGGTACGAAGATTTGGTAATTTTAGTTTCTCCTCACAACGCCTCTGAGAGACAGAGGACATTCCTGTTTTACTGATGAGGCAGCTCTGGCTTGAAGAGGTTAAGTAACTGTCAGAAAAAGTCTTCACGTTTCCTCTTTCATGAAGTATACCCAAGAGGTTATTGAGTTTTTTACTGAAAGGCTGACGCTGGGCAGCTGAATGTCAGCACTAATGTTTTTTGGAGGAAATTCAAGTCCTCCTTCTATAGAGCTGTCACATCATGACTCATCCTTAAAGGTGGGCCCAGAGTTCTCCTGCAGTTTTCCAATTATGTGAGAGCAACAGTTAAGGAGTTATTGATCACAAGCACGCATGCACAGGGATGTAAAGTGTTAGCCAAGAAACAAGACACCTGTGGTCACTGGTCATTTTTCCCACTTCCATGAGGCTTTGTGCAAATCTGACTGCTCTTGAATCTCTTCTCCATGCACCCTTTGCTGACTGTCCTTATCAGGCTCCCAGCTCTCATTCCCTCCTGGTATCCTGGGCGCTTAGATAACTTATCTGCCCTTTGCCATCAATGCTCATTTATAAATTATATTGCTTTGCAAGAGTTTTTTCAGCTTCATTTGTGCTTATTTTGTATTTACAACCTGATTGTAAACTTCTTCCTGAGCTGAGGACTGATGAATGCTATCTACCAACAAATATCCTGTTGAAAAAGAGACTTATCCTTCACTCCACTCCTTTACTTACATATGTATTCCAAAATCATTTATCAAGTATTTTAGTGTATATCAGATATTATGTAAGGGGATAAAGAAATGAAACTATTAAACACTGGAAAATAAAAGGTACTGAAAGGCATGGTGAGGATCGAAGGAAATAATACAAGTAAATCATGTGGCATGGTATTCGGTACTCAGGTACAGGGGCTCAACAAATATTAGAGATGATTATTACTATTCCTTCCAACCCATAGAGGAGTGCTATGAAAGTGGTGTTTTATACATTTTTGTTGTGTGATTGAAGGAGTCTACTCCAGGACCCAAAATGTGTGACAAGATGCTGACAAGTATATTTGGGGCCCTCAGCAAAGAGTTTGGGTGAGCAAACACTTTTACAGATGCATCAGTTACCAGCTGACTTGGCTCGGGCAATATTTGACAGGGAAATACGTTTTCACAAGTGAAGTGAACCACCGGGTCTGCACGGTGAGGGGGAGTCAGATTCAAACATAATTCTCAGCTCTCAGTGTAAATGGCATTTGATTTCCTGGGAAATCTGTCGACTGCTAAGGCTCAGATTCCCTTGCAGGATTCTGGAGAGCAAGATTTACAGTGTATTTTTTCAGAGAACACCATTGTAATAATCATAGCTCAAGTTATATAGAGAGGGGTCAGGGAAGCCCACTAAACAAGTCTGAAATGTCAAAACCCATAGCGAAAACAATCAATTGTTAAATTTGGAAGAAAAAATTTTTATGTGAGCATCCATTTGAGATGTGTTTACTCCAGAGCTTATCGCGTACTCTGAGGGTGGAAGGAGGACAAAACAAGAGATTCCAGCTCTCCCTGGCAGAATCCCTGTGGATGCAGAACATCCTGGGTCCTGTCTTTGCCCAGATGATGCATTGCCATGAAAAGTCTGCACAGCCTGTGAAATAGAGATAATACGTCTTGGCCTAATCTAAATTACCGAGCGGATGTCCTAGTCAAATGATGTACTCTTTGTGAAAATGCTATGACTTATAAAATAACATGACTTATATTATTGAGTTTGAGCTATTTTCCCAGTTTTAGCCTCATATTTCCAGTCTTGGCTCAACCTGACATGTCAAACATGTCCCCAAACAAGCTCTTCCATTCCCAGCTCTGCTTCCCTTCAATTTTTACATTCTCCGTTGAAAACTTTTGCATGATCTCACTTGTGAGAAGGCATATTCGTTCCTCCATCTATCCAAGCACATCCATTATCGGTTTCTATGCTGTTCCTTGGTCTATCCATAGCACCTGGCATTTAGTAGGTCCTCATCTACTATTTGTGGAGTAAATAAATAGATGTATCCGATTGGTTACCAACTACCTCAAATTCTACCTCAGTGAGAGCTCTTTCCTCCATCACTTCTTTGCATTTCCACTGCTGCTCTATTCATGAAGACATCATCACCCCCCACTTTGATTATCATGACAATCTGCTAACTGGTCTTCCTGTCACTACTTATGTCTCCTTACCTCTGCCTGCCCTGCCAACCTCTTCTTAGTTATCCACCTGCAAAACAATGTACTCATGTCCCTCTCTTGCTCAAAGACTCCAATGGCCACCCACGACCTAGAGGATGATGTTAGAACTCTCATTGTGCATACAGAGCCTGGACTGTGTATGTAAGATAAGACTGACTTAGGCTAAAAAAAAATCCTGGATCTCCATTTCTGCTTCATTATCCCCAAAAGCCTCTACTGGAGCCCCATTGGTCTTCTTTCTCCCCATCTATAACTATTTCAGGCTATTTCATATCCCTCGACTGACAAATACGCCTATCTCTATTTGAAATGTTTTTCCTCTTTATCCTCATTTGGCAAATTCCTCTTCACTCTGCAAGACACAGATCAAACGTTATCCCTTTCCTAATCAGCTAGTAGACTAGTTACCCTCTTCTTTGGTCTACTACAAAATTTTGTTTGTATGTCTATGAAACCACTTAGTATTCATTTGAATTAATTTTTTCAAAGTATATTAAATCTTAATATTCATGGCTTTATTTATTTATTTAATTTTTTCTTTTTAGCGGTACGCGGGCCTCTCACCGTTGTGGCCTCTCCCGTTGCGGAGCACAGGCTCCCGATGCGCAGGCTCAGTAGCCACGGCTCACAGGCCCAGCCGCTCCGCGGCACGCGGGATCCTCCCAGACCGGGGCACGAACCCGCGTCCCCTGCATCGGCAGGCAGACTCCCAACCACTGCGCCGCCAGGGAACCCATGGCTTTATTTTTTTACCAAATTGTTTGACTTTGGAGAAATTACTTAATCTCTCTGTGCCTCAGTTTCCTCATCTGTCTAATAAAGATAATAGTAATAAGCGCCACATAGGATATTGTGCAGTTTAAATGCATTGCAGAAATGTATAATTCTTAGAACAGTGTCTAGTGATCATTCAGTAAATATTAGCTATCACTTTTGTTTTATTTAATCATTACAACCCCCTTATAAGGCAGGCATTGTTATCATTATTTTACAGGTGCAGAAGTTAAGGGCCAGAAAAGTCAAAGGACTTGATCAAAGGTACATACCTGGTAAGTGGTGGAGCCAAGGTTTGAAGCCAATTCTGTCAGACTCTGGAAACCTGAGCTTCTGCCTGTGTACAGAACTGCCATCGTATAGTTAGTACATTATGGTTGGAGCCGAGCTCTTTGACTATCTGACTCCTGTATTGGACTGGACACTTGGAGGAGTGTTTGTTTCTACAATGTCAGTGTCTAGCATAGCATCCAGTATACAGGAGATGTACAACGAGTGATTGAATAAGCATTATTAGTATGTATTTATGCATTGGGAGTGGCCATCACAGGTTGATGCTGGGAGCACATTTCCATCAGAAATACAGTTGAGTTGCTTCAGTTCGAGCATACGCATCCCAGGTGAGAGTGGGACCACAAGAAAGCAAGGCAGGAAGATGGAGCTATGAATGAGTCCTGAGCCCCTCTTCTCCTTCCCCTGTTGTGTTTGTGGCTGTTTCAGGAAAATGAGGGCCATGTATTGTATAATTCTAATGAAAAATTGTATACTGTATTAAAAAAATCATGATTTTTAGTCCCTAACTCTAAAGTGCAAGAAACGTCACCTTCTTTATTTCTCTAAATCAGTTTCATTCTGCTCTTGAGTCCTTATCACCCGGCTGGTGGGAAATTCAATCTCGGTCATTACTGGGATTACCTTTCCTTCTCTGGGAGATCTACGGTAATCTCAGACTTCTAAAGATGTTGAAAACAGAGGAAGCACCAGATCCTTTGTCTAGATTGCTCCTCAATTTGCTAGTGTTCCTTGTATTTCTCGTTCCTGATGTTGAGAGTGAGACCCAGGCAGAGATACTTTGCTCTATAGATTTGCACGAGCGTTTTTATCCTTCCATTCCAGCCCTTGTAAGCACTCCATGGGCAACGGTGATCCGTGCAGGAGAGGCATGGCTCCCCACTGTCAGGGAAATCCTCATTCCCAGTCCTACTGCTTGATGCTCCAACCCTCCCACTGGCCTGAAAGCTCCCCCCCTTCCTAAGAAAGCACTTCCTTTCTTAATCCCCTCCTAGCTGCTCCGGAATGACTCAGCAAAATCCTCCTCTGATGGATTCCTGGAGCCCACCATGGTGCTTTCTATTTTTCAGAATGTGGCAGCAGAAAAGGATGCCAACACTAGTTAGTCTTTTACTTTATTACAGACCTGTCTATACAGGTGCACCTGTTGCCCTGAGCAGAGCAGGGAGCAGCCAGTAGCAGAGGTGAGGATGGAAGAAGGGGGAAGGAAACTTATCCTAAGGGTGCTTTCTGTATCTTCCTGTCTCTCGAATATTCCACGCCTTCTCAGTTTCTCATTCTCACAAGATTACTTTCCTCATTTTGCAGACCTAAGGTGTGAGTTTTCTTAGACTCTTGTGCCAAACCAGGCCGGAATCCTGTTTCCTCGCCTCCAGAGGGCTTATTGTAAAGGTTAAATCATTTTTGGTCTGCAAGTTACCTTTGAGTTTTCTTTTGAAATGCCCTGTGTAATTTTGCAGACTTCCCCAGAGCAAAGGGAGCCTCTGGCATTTCTTATTTGGCAGCCTCCTTGCCGTTTCTTCTGTATTGGAATACAGCAAATGATTTCATTTTATCTCTTTCTGTACGTTGGTTTTAAGTTTTCGGCCAAAGGTGCATGTTGCTTTAGGTGAATTTTGTAGGCCTTAGCAAACTTGTTTATTTTTCATTTTATTCACCTCAGACACTAGGTGGTATAAACATCCTTGTTAATATTCGGTACTTAAGTAATGAGGCTATAACTGTACCTATTAGGCCTGAGTCTCCTAATTTTATCCCTTATAAAAATGGATGATGTTAATGAGAGTGTTAGCTCTAGATGGGTGGAAACAGTTTCACTGTTGAACAAAATTTTCATGTTGAGAGGAAAGTTTCTTTTTTACACTATTTGTGACTGCTAATCATCTAATATATATATATATATATTTAAAAATCCCTTAGAAACAGCCTCAAAGAAAAATATCTTGTAAAAAAAAACTCTTGAGAAAATGCAGGAAGAAGCCACCTGACTCAGTCTAGCTGCCTTCTCAGAGATTCAGTTCTATTTCCAAGTGTTTCTGGGTGCCAGGCTGAGCTTGCTGTTAAACATAAAATCCTTAATCAGGACCAAAGCTTCAGGGTGGCCAAGGTTAGTTGCTTTGGTACTTGGAGGATGCTGACTACACCAATAGTGACATCTCACCTAATGAAACTGTCAATGAGAGGGCAGACCTCTGAGTGGAGGCCGAATAATCAGGAGTGTGGGACCCAGGCTTTTATTTCCACTGTCATTTATAGTTGGCCGTCTGGTATGAACCATGGATGAAGGCTCCTCTATGTGTGACACTAGAAGGTGCCTATTTGGAATCTGGGTCACTCCAGATGAGAAGTCTCAGTTTTTGAATGTATGTTAAGTGCCAGGCAGTGAGTTTGGCACTTGATAGACACTAATTCTTTTAAATGAGTTGATATTGTTAAGTGCTTAGAATAGTGCCTGAGGCATAACAAGCCCTCTGGGAATGGAGCTGTGATTATTATCATTCTAGTTTTTTATCATTTCTTATAAGAGTATTGAAAGATCAGCTTTACTATTCTCTCTTCTGCTGATGAGAAATCTGAGGTTCAGGGTTAAAAACTTGCTGCACTCAGAAAACAAAAGACAGGGGCCTGTCAAAGGGACACAGGCACCAACTGGAAAGAAATCCCTATGGACAAAGGTGGGACAACTTGAGCAATGAGATAAATAATGTAGTTTGGGATTTAACCCAAAGAGTAAAATAAACATCCATGAATCCATACTGATATAAATAAATGATGGAATACGTAAACAAATGAGAGAGAAGAGACAAATCTCCTGTACAGAAGAATTCCAAAGAATTTATGTAGATACTCTCCCCTATAGGAGGTACAGCTAAATCTTCCCTCTCCCCCACCAGCTGTGGACTTTTCCTGATGACTGGTTTCCAAACAGTAAGAGTATGGAAAGAGGGGGAAAGTGACGGGATAGTGGAGAAACCAGAAAAACACTGTTTCAGCCAGGAGGTCCAGGTTTTAACATCATCACTGGTAAGTCATGTTGAAAGCAAGCGCCCTTGATGTGATGGGATGAGAACAGTACTTCACTTCTGTGATCATTCACCTCAAAATTCATAGTTCTAGCATAATCACGAGAAAAATATCAAACATGCTCAGATTAAAAGGCATTCTGCAAAACACCTGATGAAACTTTCAAGGTCACCAAAAACAAGGAAAGTCTGAGAAACTGTCACAGAGCAGTGGAGGCTAATGAGACCTGAGGACTAAATGTCATGAGGTGTCCTGGATGGAATCCTGTAACAGCAGGAGGACAATGGGAAACAACTAGTGAAACCTGAATAGTATAAAGTTTAATTAATGGTGATACATCAATGTTGGTTCCTTAGTTGTAGCAAATGTACCATGACAATATAAGGGATTAACTACAGGGAAAATTGTGTGAGGAGTATATGACAACTCTTTGTGCTATCTTTGCAACTTTTCTGTAAATCTAAAATTTTTCTAAACTAAAAACTTATTACAAAATAAAACGCATTGCTGGTGCCAGTATTCATACCTAAGTCTTCATATCGAGAGCCCAGATCCTTTCTGCAGTTTATAGACTTCTGTTTGTTGAAATTCAATTTTAAATGTATTTAGATGTTAAATTATGATTTCAAAAGGACAAAAGCATGAATCTCATGAAAATGTAAAATGAACACATGTCAACATTTTATTTAACTCATTTAAATTGATGAGTGAACCAATGGATGCTAAAAGTGGTTCCAAGGGCATTTGAGAAGTCATATATATATATGTTTATATATATATATATATATATATAATATGATATATCTTATTATATATAAGTATATACACACTCAAAAGGATACTATTGCTAAGTTAGAGTCAAAATCTCACAGAGCAATTAACAAGACCATTGAGGTTTTCTGTTTCACTGACCAAAAATTATTTGCATATCTATTTGCAAAAATCTACAAGCTAACTTTGGCCCCATGGAGATATAAAGTAACGAGTTAATAGAAAGTTAAGCTTCGGACTGCACAGAAACAATGGCCAGTAATCTCTTTTGCTTATTTCCAAGTTTAGGATATTTTTTTCTGAGCATCTCTCTTCCATCTTCAAAGAATATTCTTGATCACACAGAGGCTGGTCTCTTATGTTTGGCCTGATTATTTACAAAGATACAGCAAGCATGTTAATTAACCATACAGGCCTGTTCCAGTTTGCTTTGCAAATCCAGAGCTATATGGTATTGAGCATCTACTAATGCCTGAGAATTAACTCTGACTGGAAATCTCCCTAATGAATTTCAGATTGGTCTATTAAAGGCCCATATTATTTAGTTTTCTATCCAACGGCTAGAAAACCAAGACCCTCCATCAGATTTCACTTGCAGTCACTATAAATTTGGATGAATTCCTCTCTTTGAGCTCTCCCAAATTTGCTAAGGTCCCTGGCTTCCCTGGCAGTGACTTTCCTTACACCTCCGTGGTTAGGGCCCTCTGTGCAGGTTCTGGGACAGTTTTCTGGGGAGGATTATGAAGGCATGGGCTCCACATAGGAAGTCAATCCTTGTTCCTTAATATAAGCTTGCTATACCTCATTTAAAAAGCATCAGGCACAAGTATGACATTTTACTTAAGGCCTGGTTCTACAGTCTATTTGTCCAATTATATCCTGGAAAAAGGAGGATGGATTCATATTGAATGTATGCAAATAACTGTATTGCCATGAAAAGCAGAAAGACTTGGTAAAAGTTTGGGTTTCTGAATTTTGAGGGGCCAGTAAGGATCGAACACCATTTAAAAATATTTCATTTCAGTTTACAGAAGCAGAGTCTGCTAAACTGAAGATCAGCAATGGCTTAAGCAAAAACAGAAAGGGCTTCCTCATATATCCATAGAAATCAAACAGAGGCAGAATAAAGCTGACCAGCACTGCTGTGTTGTCCATCTGGATTTCCCTAAAGCTCTTCTGATGTCAAGTGTTAGCTCCCTGCCTTGCAACTCTAGGGGCACTGTTCACAGAGATGCCACCTGGGGCCGTGCCACGTGGCAGCTTCTGCTAATCAGATTCAGAGGGCTTAACGTGAGTGTTCTGGCTCTTTCACAGAAAAGTCAGGAGGGAGTTGAGAGAGGAAGAGACAAAGCACGTTTCTCGCAACTCTAATCCCTACATAGCGGGTCATAGGAGATGAAATTTCACATGGTTCCTGTCTGTGCCTGAGTAATAAAGAAATACAGGGTTTTACTTCTTTTTTCTTCTTTCATAGCTTCATGTTCTGCCGCTGGTAAGGCTGCTCTAGAATCTTATGGAGAAACAGCTCTAGAAAAGTCCACTTAGCTCAACTTTGCCAGCGCATTGCCAAAGTTGAATCCCCGTAAAGACAAATGACCACTCACCCAATGGCAGCAGGATATTTGTTTCTGTTCACTTTATTTTTCGTGAACTTCCAGGAATCAAAACTCATATGAGATTTATTTCCCAAGTCTAAAGCACATTGAAGCACTATCAAAATGTAAAAGTCCTTTTAAAGAAAAGAAACACAGACATGGTAATAGAAACTCGGTTGACAAGTGGAATTTACTAGAGTGGAAGACGATAGTGCTGGTGTGCGAAGTGTGGCCACCCTCAATGTCAGAGCCATGAGTGGCATTTCCTAAGTACACTGTCTGTCTGCACAAATATTCACTCAAATTCACTGAGTTTTGCTATTTCTCATATACCAGTTTTTCCTGATCTATTTACTTTGTGTTTATTGTATGGAATTAGCTCACCCTACTTTATACAGTAGGCTGCTTTTTAGCTTGTGGTGTTCAGTGAAATATAGGGAAACCAAAAGAAACTCCAGCAGCCCTAAAACCCTGTCTTTTTTGAGGTACATGTGGCATAGTGAACAACAAGAACAGACTCCTCTGACACAGTCTACTGGTGAAAAAACGTCTCCATCCAAATAGGAATGGCACAGTTAGCCTCCACTTGGAAACCTCTCTGCACGCAGTTTTCACCCCTCACATCTGAGAAGGACAGATGATAAAAACTTCCAACCCACTGCCAAGCTAGGGAAGCATTCAATCTCTGCTGCTTCCACCCTAATTAAATGCGGACTTTATGTAAACCGTAACCCAGACTTTTTATGAATTCAAAATATGCTGGCTTCTTATTCTTGTCAGGTGGCAAAACTAGACCACGACAGATGAGTTTCTGAGCATTTTCTGATCATTCATCTACAGAACATAATAGTTTGATTCTTTCACTTAGAGCTATTTACAGAAACAGAAGTTGATTAATTGAAGCACCAGCCCTGGGTAAAGTCTCATTCTCTCTCTCTGTCCTGAATCCACTCTTAATGTATCTCAAGGAAATCATCATTAATAATATACTACCAAAGGAGGAATACTGTGACTCATTCCTTCTGAAGAAATTATGATTTCATTCATCTCAAGTATATATTTCTTTAACTCTATTTTATCTTTGTTAAACGTGTACTTGCATATAGAGATTACGGAGTTCCAAATGTATGGATGTGTTTATACTTAAAAGTTTCATGAAACATGAAGGTAATAATAATACTCCCAACATTTATTTAATGCCAAGTATGCATAAATACTTTAGATTTGTTATTTCAAATCCTAACAACAACTCTGATAAATAAGCATTCTTATTCCCATTTTATAGACTAGGAAATGAAGACACAGAAAGATTAAGTGATTTGTCCATGGTCACAGCAGTACTAAATGACAGGGTCAGGATTTAATCCCAAATATAATTGGCTCCAAAGCTTGTGCTCTTAATCACTATCTATGTTATATTGTGGATGAATCCAGTTAGACCACAGAGGGGTGGGTTGATGAATTGATGGCAGGCCTATTAACTGTGTTTGGATTTCCTATTATTTTCAAAAACACTTTCTGACTCAACCTTGTTCCCCACTACCACCTTTATGGGCAACAGCAAAGCACTCCAATCTTGAACCATGTTTGTCTCACTCCCAGCCAGCTCCAAGTTCCAGCATCTAAAATCACGACCTTGGAAGCCATAAGCATGGGAGCTGTCACTACACTTCCCTGCTCTGTAAAATGACAGAGAGGAATCTAGTCCTTCTGGCTTATTCTTCTACGGATGAGCATTGGTTCTTCCTAACCAAACCGGTTCCTCAGACTTTTACAAGTTTGCTCAGGGGGCCAGGGAACCTCAAGGGATGGCGGCAGGTCTCCCTTTCCTTCCTTGATCCGTTAACACAATACACAGCAAGGTGTGGTAGGTCCTGCCCAGCAAGGCAGGAGGGAAACAAATCAGAGAGAGTTCTTCAGGAATTTGTTGTAGGAGAATTGTTTCTTTCTATCGGGCTGCTAGATGTCATTCTGACATCTCTTCCAGGAAGACAGACATCTCTTCCACATGATGTGGAAGAAAACATACCTGAGTGAGTCAGGAAATCAGTCTGCCTCTTATTAGCCTTGTAGCCTTGGGTTCATTGCTTTACCCTCAGAGCCTCAGTTTCCTCATCTACCAAATGGGTTCCAACCTGGCAACC
This sequence comes from Aethalodelphis obliquidens, assembly GCF_003676395.1. Taxonomy (NCBI): domain Eukaryota; kingdom Metazoa; phylum Chordata; class Mammalia; order Artiodactyla; family Delphinidae; genus Aethalodelphis; species Aethalodelphis obliquidens. The sequence goes on along the minus strand of NW_020837965.1, from coordinate 12,755,204 downwards.
TCCCTGAGGCCCATTCATGTCCATTGTAATAGGTGCTCTACCATGGGATGATGGTGGTGTTCTGCTCCCAGGCCAGCCTATAGGCAAGAGGTCTTTTATTTCTGAAAACATAAAGTTACTTGGCAGATTTTTCAGAGCTTTTGACATTTCAGACTCTGAACCTGCTCATATTTATGCATAAGTTCTATGAAATCCACATTGTAGCATCTGCCTGTGCTGCCTATCTTCTGGTTAGAAGATTGGGCCAAATTTTTATCCTCTGTAGCTCCCTGGTATATTTAGCAATGAGATAAGAGTGGCTTTATCAAGCTTTCAGGAATAAAGCAATGCCACCGTTTAATTTAGCGTTTAATTACAATATCCTTCCTGACTGGTAAGTGGCTGGGTGTTGCCCACGTAAACTGAGTGGAAAATGTCTGCTACTGTCTTGCCTTGGATTTCAAAGCTTATTTCCTTGTGAGTTTTTCCATTTAGCTTCATTCTCACCACTGGGGTTTGAAAGGGGACATAGTGTGAGAGATGAGTGGTGTAAAAATACAGGTCTCCATCTACACCAGAGTCAGTTCCTGGGCCATATGCTTCCCTGACTTAACTCTGTGCCTCTGATTCTTCAGCTGAGTCAGCGCCTTGGGTTCCCTATGTGTATTAGTTTCCTGTGGATGCCATAACAAAATACTATAGACTTAGTGGCTTAAAACAACACAAATGTATTATTTTACGTATATGGAGGTTAGAAATCCAAAATGAGTCTTATGAGGCTAAAATCAAAGTCAGCAGGGCTCCACTCCTTCTTTTTTCAGCTTCTAGAAGCTGCCTGCATTCCTTGACTCATGGCCCCTTTCTCTATCGTCAAAGAGCATCACTCCAACCTCTGTTTCCTTCGTCATGCATCCTTTTCTCACTCTTACCCTCCTGCCTCCCTTTTATAAAGACCCTTATAATTATATCAGGCCCTACCAGATAATTCAGGATAATCTCCTCATCTCATGATCTTTATTTGTCACAACTGCAAAGTCTCTTTTGCTATTAAGGTAACATATTTACATGTTCTAGGGACTAGGATGTGGACATCTTTGGGGATGGGACCTTATTCTTCCTACCATACCTCCAGTCCAGGGCCACTGGATGCGTTTAGATCTCACTTCTGTGTCTCTCTGATTCACCGCTCTTATTTGGGATTGCTGAAGATTTGTCCTCTAGCAGACACTTATCCCTCTGTAACTTCAAACTCCCCAACTGCCCATTTTCTTCTTTGACTAGTTTATCTTGGCAGAGGAAAGAGTAGTTGTTTTATCAGTTGTCATGACAACACAACACGGTAGGTGCTACTATAATACTCATTTTATGTGTAATGAAAGTTATACACAAAGACCCTTACTTGGAACCTCACAACTGGTTGGTGATAGAGTTGGGATTTGAAGCCAAGAGTCTGTGCTTTAACTGCTGAGGATACTGCCTCTCTGTCGATTAGAGTTACTTCCACTGCCTCAAAAATGTTTGTAGCCTTTGTCCTAGAGTAAGAGATATCCCAACTCCATTCAGCATTAACCCCTGGCTCTGGATTTCATCTGTTTGCACCTCCTCTGGGACCTTGGACCATCATTCTTTATTGTCGTTGTCATTGATTTCCTAATCACCTTGATCTCATCGTCTTCAACTTACAAATGTGCTCATCCAAAAAATATCTTCTCCAAAAGCACTCCTGCTTTTTCTTTGTTTCACCTGTTGTCAGTCTTTGACTTCCCCATATTCCTTGGAAGAATAGTCCATAATTGTCATTTCTTTACTCCGTTCCTTAGCTTGTTACAATCTAGTTTATGCAAAAAAGTTTCCACCTTTCAGAATGCCCCCATGTTGGGTCACACATTCCATCTTGGAGCCTTTTCCTGTCTGTCTTTCCAGAATACTGCAATCTTTTAGCTCTCCTCCTACTGGTTAGTCAGTTCCACGATTGGCTTCCTCTCCTCTCATGGATCTTTTCTATCTCTTTTCTTAACTTCACCATCCCCCGAGGATGCAGCCATCACCCCAGCCTGGAGAACTTTCTCAAGTTTGATTTCCAGTGCTGAACTTGAGTTATCGTCCCACCAGCCTGCTGCCCATCTTCCCATGAAGTCCTGTCAGCCATTCAGATTCAGTGTGTGAAGATGTGAGCTCGTTCATTCAGTGGTATTGCTTGAGTGTTTCCCACATGCCAAGTCCTATGTTGTGAATGAGATGCAGACTTCAAGAAGTCTAATAGGAGAGAGAGATATGGTACATCATTGTTATGCAGTTCGGCATGACCAGTAGTAGAGAGATGTGTTTAAGAGTGCAAGGGGAGCACACAGGAGGGTCCTTACTCCACTTGAGCAGAGCTGTGGAGGAGAGGTATTAGTCCACAGCATAATGGGGAAGTTGAGGGGTGGAGGGGTAGGAAACAATGGTCCATAAAAAGGAGACTCCATCGAGCACGGCAGAGTTGAGTATAGGAACTATCTAGTCCCTAACCCTACACAAGGGAACATGCCAGGATTCAGTTTCCCCTTCCTGTCCAACTTAATATAACCTCAAGTTCTCAGTGGTGCTTAGGGACCTGCGTGAATGCATGTGGGTGTGGGGGAAGGATGTGTCACACACGTGAGGCTGAGTGTCCACTTCACCCCTCTCGGGACCAGTGTTCCCAGATGAGTCCTTTCCCCTCTTCTGCCATTGAACTGGAAAGCACTTCAAGCTAAGACAGGCCTTACTCATCTCTGGGTCCCCCCACCCTCTCCAGTACCAGCTACGCAATAAGTGCTTAGTAAGTGTCTCTGGGATAAATGAATGAATATTCAAGCGGAGGTCGTAACTGCTTGCCTCTGGGGCATTGTAAGACATCATTAGTTAATATGTACAAAGAATTGTATGAGTCTTAATTATTAACATTATTTTATCTGCCATGTGCCTATGGCTTACTTTCTGTGTCTGATGTGGCAGTTGGGCCTGGAACAGATTTACCCGATGTGCACTCCTGGATTGAATAATTTGGGCTGAGGAGATGCTGGAAGGCAACATAAGGGATGCGTTCCACAGAGCACCTGCAGAGGAGCATTCCTCGGCCAAGACAGCTGTCTTCCTACAGATTCAGGGACAAGGAATGGCTTGGAATCTCACCCTCAAGGAAGGACAGAGGAAATATTGCTGTTTCCTTGTTTGATTTGCCATTTTCCGAGTTGGGAGAAGAACACATCAATGTCTGTCTTTATTATTGAGGACTTTATTAGGAGGGAGGTAACTTCAGGCCTCATGTGACGTTTTCCTCTGCCTTCTAAATGTATCCAGCCCGACTCTTTTTCTACTCCACCAGTTCCCTAAATGAGAAATGCTTGGAAACTAGCCCAGAAAAACACAAAGCAGTCAAAAAGTCGTAGAATAATTATGCTGTGGTGACCTGGACTTTTCACATCATGGATGAGAGAAACAATTTTTTCTCCATTCATTAAGAAATCACTGTATTATAAATGCAGAGTTAACTTTGTTTTCCAAATTCCTAATGGTGATATGATCCTGAAGAGGAGGAATTTGGTGTGTGTGTGTGTGTGTGTGTTGAGATCATATCACTGAGTGGGTCTGGAAATTGGCCTCTTGAATTTTTATTAAACTTCCCCAATTTGGGGGGGAGGAAAACATTCTTAACAGTATATGTTATCTTTTAACATGCTGTCTGTCTCTCTCTGTCTCTCTCTCTCTCACAAACACACACACACAAATGCACACAACACTGCTTATAAACTCACTGGGATAATAAGATCTATATATGGAAAAGCTAATAGTACAAGACCATGATATTAATTAGCAGATGATTGGCATGGCTAAGTAGTGCTGGGGATTTTATTCACAGTATCATGGGAATCACACAAAAGGCTGCCTGGTCAAAAGGACAACATCCTCATGGAAGTTCCTGGAACTGTGCCAGGCTTCCCTTTCCTACTTCCTTCTCTGCAGTTACCTTGGCTCTCACCCAATACCTGCCTTCTTGGACTCTCATCCAGGCTTAACCCTCATCGGTACTGGTAACCGACATCTGGACTCTTGGTGGATACCCTCAGTTATGCCAGTTTGTATTACATACATTTGGATTACACCTTTATATTTGTGCAGTCACCGGGGTCTGCAAACTCAATTGTCTACAGGGTCCAGCACGTAACATAACGGATCGAGTCTCCTGGGTCAGGAGAAAGAACGTTTTGGAAAACTGAAACGTGCTTGACTCGGGGAAGAGGGCAGCTTCTTTTAGATTCCGGCTGATCAAAGCTCAACGACGTGAGACAAACAATGAGAATTCAAGCCCGGTGCTGCCCATGCATCAGCGATTTCACAAATCACTTATTTATGCCAATCTTCTCAGTTTAAAAACATTGGCATCTAAGTGACACTTTTAAGGAAACATTGTGTAAACCAAACAGAACACATCCTGGAAATGCTACCTGCTGGCCTCCAGTTTGCAACCTCTTATACTCAGCCAATGGAGATGTAAAGTCTAGTAGCCCAAATGGAAGAGGGATATATGAAAAGTCTCTTATATTGAAACCACTAAGAAAGAACTCAGTGGATGTAATTAGGAGACAACAACATGAACACAGTCCTTGAAAAGGCTCTTTCCTCAAATATGAAGATTGGCCTAGTAGCCTCTGATATCACTCAGTTCATGAAGACATCCAACGTGCCCTTCTAGCACCAGACGATTGTTCCTTGCAGGATTCTCTACACACAGAACCAGAGATTTGAGTGGTGAAGTCATCACTAGATTGTAAAGCAGGGGAAGTAAGCAGTACACAGAAATTTCAGAATATTGTGTGAAAGCGACAATATTTTCGAAGAGGTCTGGGGAGTGTTTCAAAAAGACAACCCACCAGACTAAAGCGCCCTCTGCCCAGAATAGGGGCTTCACATGTCAAGGTGAGGGTGGACCAAGCTGAAACATCATTTAGCGGTGGGCTTGCGACTGCTGTCGACCTAACCTGCAACATGTGAGACTGGGGCTCTTCACTCTGGAAAATCTCTTCTTCCTATGCCACTGCCTCGTTATAGTCTAGGTTTATGTCACCATTTTGGAAGAATTGCCACTGAAATATTATATGTTTCTGATTTGAGGCATTTTTTTAAAGACAGCGAACTCTTCTGATTTTTGAACCAAACTCCGAATGTGGAACGTCCCGCCATGCTTCTGGGCACACGGAAAGCAGGATTATTGCCAGAGGACCTGGACACATCCCCGCCCTGGTGATCATGAGTCCCTGAAGCTAATTTCTCTCAAATACTTTTGACAATTCCATAAAACTCAGCTTATCAAAATATGAGCCCTGAAGCTGTCCTTCTGGCAAAGTATGTCACTAGCATAAATTATGCAAAAACCTTAGTTTGGATGAAATAATTTGCCTTTCAGACATTCTTTCCTATTTTTGCATGTCAAAAGCAATTTACATCTTTTTGCACAATCAATGCAACTGATTTGTTTAGCAAGATATATAAATGATAGTGTTCATTTTAAGACTGATTTTATTTTGAGGTAAAGGATAGCCCTTGACCTTAGAGGACTAACTTTGTTGAAATGTCACTTCTGAGTCAAATTAAATGAGTCATAATGTACTTATTCAATGAATCTTCCTAGCCAGATGTTATTCTATTATTCTTTTATTCTCTCTCCTCTCTCTCTCTCTCTCCCTCCCAGTCTCCTATGTTAATTTCAGTATCACTTGACGATTTTAACTAAACTGTATTCTTAGACAAAGAATTTAGCTGTGGCTAACTTAAGCAGAAGGGGATTTGGCTGATGTTGATTTAAAAAGCAGATTATAGGTCCACAAATGCTTACCCCATTCCTGCCAGAAAGCAGTCTCTCTCCCTGCCTGGCATTAAATGTCAGGAAGCAGAACACACACCAGATGAAAATAAGAGGAAAACCCAAGGCTAAGAGCTTTAAAATAGAGGTAAAAATGAAACAATTCCTTTGCATAGCACATTTTCCCCCTAAATGATGCACAGAGTCACCCTCATGTTTGGTGATGCTCCAGGGGTCTCTAGATGGATTGCTGAATGTGCAGAGGGAATTGTATGATGGTTCTATCTCTGTTGTCAGGCTTTATAGTCAATCTTGCATCAAGATATATAATCTTGCATCACGAGATGTTATATATCCCTACACACTGGAACCTCCTGGAAGGTAGGAATAAAATAGTGCTCTAGTGTAGCAGTCCCCAGTCTTTTGGTCACCAGGGACTGGTTTCGTGGAAGACAATTTTTCCACGGATGGGTGGGCGGGCGGGGGTTGTGTGGGGGGGCTGGTGGTTCAGGAAGTAATGCGAGCTAAGGGGAGCGATGGGAAGCAGCAGATGAAGCTTTGCTTGCTTGCCCACTGCTCACCTCCTGCTGCACAGCCCGGTTCCTAACAGGGGGATTGGGGACCCCTGCTTTAGTGATTTCTTCAGCACGAAGAGCATACAGTCAAGGTTCCATACAGTTTTACTGAATCACTTGATGGGTATAAAGCAAAGGCCCCCATATTGGGAAATCTGAGGCTCTATGCTCTCCATTTTGTCGGCCCATTTAGGGAGATCCTCTCCCTAAACTCCCTCACCCACCACCTGCCAGTCATGTTTCCCGGGAGCTTCTCAGTATGTGTTCACTTATTGCCATTTGAGGCAGTCATGTCTCTCAAAATCCCACTCCCCGGGATGCCAACACCCCTCACTCTTCTAGCAGGTGCCGCACTCACCCCCTGGTGACCAGCCTGGGCCCACGGGGTGGCTCCATTGCCTGGTGGTCTCTGGGAGGGAGGGAATGGCTTTCTCTCCACCTCAATGAGACGAGCCCACGTTAGAATCAGACAGAAGTGGGTCCAAAACTCAAATCTGCTACTTAGTGATTTGGGGCAGGTTACTGTATCTCTTTAAGCCTCAGTTTACCCAGCTGTAAAAATGGGTCAGTAGTAGCCCTGAAGAGGTAGTGTGTATATGAGAATTAAATGAGAAACTTATGTAGAGCATTTAGCAGGATGACGGGCCCATGTGATCAGCATTCAATAAATATTAGCCATGAAAATTATTATGCACAGCTATTGATGTCCCTAGAGTTATTATAATCAATCCCACGATGATAATTTTTCTCCTAAACACCTCAGTCTTTTTCTATAGGTACTGACTATTTACGGCGACATTTGCTCCGCTTCACATGGGGCTCTGTGTCTCCTGGTGAGGGCAATGGGCATATGGGAGGAAGCTTGAGAATTCCCTTTTGTTTGTATATTTATTTTCTCACTACCCAAATACTCACTTGTTTTGTTATGTTTTTTGATGTAAAGGCATACTGAGCACTCCTGCTACTACTTAAAATATGGGCAAGAAAAAATATTTTTCTAATATCTAAGCCAGCCAAACACATTTTTTGGTGGTGTATTGTGCCCCAGTGGCTTTTCCTGATTAAAAGGCCGCATCTGCCCATATTGCAGTGATTAGCATATAAATGCTCATCTCTGTCACGCGTGTGTATAATTGTGAAATATGCTACCAGCCAAGTAGGACCATGCAGTAGACTGGGGTGCAGAATATTACAGTATCCTATAGTAATGTAACAGATACGGTTGAATGATCTTTTTAATAGAAGCAGGTATAATAATTTCCCCCAAATATTGTCAGGATAAACTTTCTTAGCCTTGATCAAGAGTCAGAAAGAGACGCTTTTGCTGGCACATGTGGACAGTCTAAGCCATTTTCCCTACTAGTATTCATATACTTTATGCATTTACACTTTAAAAATTGTACCTATTCAAATAGGAAATAATTTGGATATTTTTGACTGAATTAACTGATCAACTGAGTAACAGTCTGAGAACTTCCTTTTCAAATCTAGATTTTTGACATCTAAAGAGGCACTCACTTGCATCTTGCTCTCAAAGTCAGTAATCCTAAATAGCGTCAGCCTAGAAATTTGGGGTGATGTCTCATCTCTCACACAGCCGAAATTATTGTGAAGGTGGGTTCTGTCTTATTCACTGTTGCATCTTCCGTGCCTGGGACTTTTTAATTAACCACTCATTGAAAGGATTCATGGCTTAGTGAACATTTTGTAGTAAGTGCTGCTTATCTCTGATTATCTTTCTTTCCCCTCCCGTACCTCCCGTACTCACCACCATGAGACCATGAGCTTGAGGTTCCCTGACAAGTATCACTGTGCCACTCCCTCACCTTTACTCAGCTGTTCCCATCTATTTATAGCATCGCAGTCACCAAGGTGCCTGTGCCATGGAGATTTGCAATTAACACGGAGCAGAGACCTTAAGATGAAAGGATGAAAATCTGATTGGTAAAATTTCAAGCACCAGCCAGCCTGATATGTAGGTACCTGATGATGGTTTTGGGCATTGGTACCTTCCTAGAGCCCTAAAATCACACACATTTGTGATCACCGAGTCACTATATGCCTAAGATTGCCCGGTTCTGTTCACAAAACAGATGAATTAAACTGCCCAAATGCACTACCATTTTTAAATAACTATTTTCAATTATGGACAGAATTGGATGTTTTGATGTTATGGAGGCATGAGCTGACCTGCATATTCTTACGTACAACCTCTTTTACATATCTAAATCTAGGTTGCTTCTCAAGAAGGGTCTCATTTCTATTAATAATGTTAGTCCAGGGGGGTGCTGGGAAGATGGCGGAAGAGTAAGACGCGGAGATCACCTTCCTCCCCACAGATACACCAGAAATACATCTACACGTGGAACAACTCCTACAGAACACCTACTGAATGCTGGCAGAAGACCTCAGACCTCCCAAAAGGCAAGAAACTCCCCACGTACATGGTTAGGGCAAAAGGAAAAAAAGAACAACAGAGACAAAAGAATAGGGACGGCACCTGCACCAGTGGGAGGGAGCTGTGAAGAAGGAAAAGTTTCCACACACTAGGAAGCCCCTTCGCGGGCGGAGACTGCGGGAGGCGGAGGGGGGAGCTTCGAAGCCACGAAGGAGAGCAGAGCAACGGGTGCGGAGGGCAAAGCGGGGAGATTCCCGCACAGAGGATCGGTGCTGACCGGCACTCACCAGCCCGAGAGGCTTGTCTGCTCACCCGCCGGGGCGGGCGGGGCTGCGAGCTGAGGTTCGGGTTTCGGAGCGCAGAGAGAGGACTGGGGTTGGCGGCTTGAACATAGCCTGAAGGGGTTAGTGCACCACGGCTAACCGGGAGGGAGTCCGGGGAAAAGTCTGCACCTGCCGAAGAGGCAAGAGACTTTTTCTTCCCTCTTTGTTTCCTGGTGCGCGAGGAGAGGGGATTAAGAGCGCTGCTTAAAGGAGCTCCAGAGACGGGCGTGAGCCGCGGCTAAAAGCGTGGACCCCAGGGACGGGCGCGAGCTGCGGCTAAAAGCGCGGATCCCAGAGACAGGCGCAAGCCGCGGCTAAAAGCATGGACCCCAGAAACGGGCGGGAGACGCTAAGGCTGCTGCTGCCGCCACCAAGGGGCCTGTGTGTGAGCACAGGTCACTATCCACACCCCTCTTCCGGGGAGCCTGTGCAGCGCGTCACTGCCAGGTTCCTGGGATCCAGGGACAACTTCCCCGGGAGAACGCACGGCGGGCCTCAGGCTGGTGCAACATCACGCTGGCCTCTGCCGCCGCAGGCCGGCCCCGCACGCCGTGCCCCTCCCTCCCCCCCGGCCTGAGTGAGCCAGAGTCCCCGAATCAGCGGCTCCTTTAACCCCGTCCTGTCTGAGCAAAAAACAGACGACCTCCAGCGACCTACACGCAGAGGCAGGGCCAAACCCAAAGCTGAGCCCCGGGAGCTGTGAGAACAAAGAAGAGAGAGGGAGATTTCTCCCAGCAGCCTCAGAAGCAGCGGATTAAATCTCCACAATCAACTTGATGTACTGCACCTGTGGAATACATGAATAGACAACGAATAATCCCAAATTGAGGAGGTGGACTTCGAGAGCAAAATCTATGATTTTCTCCCCTTTTCCTCTTTTTGTGAATGTGTATGTTTCTGTGTGAGATCTTGTCTGTATAACTTTGCTTCCACCATTTGTCCTAGGGTTCTATCCGTCCATTGTTTCTTTTTAAATTTTTTTCTTAATAATTAATTTTAATAAATTTATTATACTTTACCCTCGTTCTTTCTTCCTTCCTTCCTTTCTTTCTTTCTTTCTTTCTTCATACTTCTACTAATTCTCTCTACTTTTTCTCCCTTTTATTCTGAGCCATGTGGATGAAAGGCTCTTGGTGCTTCAGCCAGGAGTCAGGTCTCTGCCTCTGAGGTGGGAGAGCCAACTTCAGGACACTGGTCAACAAGAGACCTCCCAGCTCCATGTAATATCAAACGGTGAAAATCTCCCAGAGACCTCCATCTTAACACCAGCACCCAGCTTCACTCAACGACCAGCAAGCTACGGTGCTGGACAACCTATGCCAGACAACTAGCAAAACAGGAACACAACCCCATCCATTAGCAGAGAGGCTGCCTAAAATCATAATAAGTCCACAGACACCCGAAAACACACCACCAGACGTGGACCTGCCCACTAGAGAGACAAGATCCAGCCTCATCCACCACAGCACAGGCACTAGTCCCCTCCACCAGGAAGCCTACACAACCCATTGAACCAACCTTAGCCACTGGAGACAGACATCAAAAACAACTGGAACAACGAACCTGCAGCCTGCAAAAAGGAGACCCCAAACACAGTAAGATAAGCAAAATGAGAAGACAGAAAAACACACAGCAGATGAAGGAGCAAGATAAAAATGCACCAGACCTAACAAATGAAGAGGAAATAGGCAGTCTACCTGAAAAAGAATTCAGAATGATGATAGTAAGGATGATCCAAAATCTTGGAAATAGAATGGACAAAATGCAAGAAACATTTAACAAGGACCTAGAAGAAATAAAGATGAAACAAGAAACGATGAACAACACAACAAATGAAATTAAAAGTACTCTAGATGGGATCAATAGGAGAATAACTGAGGCAGAAAAACGGATAAGTGACCTGGAAGATAAAATAGTGGAAATAACTACTGTAGAGCAGAATAAAGAAAAAAGAATGAAAAGAACTGAGGACAGTCTCAGAGACCTCTGGGACAACATTAAACGCACCAACATTCGAATTACAGGGTTTCCAGAAGAAGCAGAGAAAAAGAAAGGGACTGAGAAAATATCTGAAGAGATTATAGTTGAAAACTTCCCTAATATGGGAAAGGAAATAGTTAATCAAGTCCAGGAAGCACAGAGAGTCCCATACAGGATAAATCCAAGGAGAAATATGCCAAGACACATATTAATCAAACTGTCAAAAATTAAATACAAAGAAAAAATATTAAAAGCAGCAAGGGAAAAACAACAAATAACACACAAGGGAATCCCCATAAGGTTAACAGCTGATCTCTCAGCAGAAACTCTGCAAGCCAGAAGGGAGTGGCAGGACATACTGAAAGTGATGAAGGAGAAAAACCTGCAGCCAAGACTACTCTACCCAGCAAGGATCTCATTCAGATTTGATGGAGAAATTAAAACCTTTACAGACAAGCAAAAGCTGAGAGAGTTCAGCACCACCAAACCAGCTTTACAACAAATGCTAAAGGAACTTCTCTAGACAAGAAACACAAGAGAAGGAAAAGACCTATAATAACGAACCCAAAACAATTTAGAAAATGAGAATAGGAACATACATATCGATAATTACCTTAAATGTAAATGGACTAAATGCTCCCACCAAAAGACACAGATTAGCTGAATGGATACAAAAACAAGACCCTTATATATGCTGTCTACAAGAGACCCACTTCAGACCTAGAGACACATACAGACTGAAAGTAAGGGGATGGAAAAAGATATTCCATGCAAATGGAAGCCAAAAGAAAGCTGGAGTAGCAATTCTCATATCAGACAAAATAGACTTTAAAATAAGGACTATTAAAAGAGACAAAGAAGGACACTACATAATGATCAAGGGATCGATCCAAGAAGAAGATATAACAATTGTAAATATTTATGCACCCAACATAGGAGCACCTCAATACATAAGGCAAATACTAACAGCCATAAAAGGGGAAATCGACAGTAACACATTCATAGTAGGGGACTTAAACACCCCACTTTCACCCATGGACAGATCATCCAAAATGAAAATAAATAAGGAAACACAAGCTTTAAATGATACATTAGGCAAGATGGACTTAATTGATATTTATAGGACACTCCATCCAAAAACAACAGAATACACATTTTTCTCAAGTGCTCATGGAACATTCTCCAGGATAGACCATATCTTAGGTCACAAATCAAGCCTTGGTAAATTTAAGAAAATTGAAATTGTATCAAGTATCTTTTCTGACCACAACGCCATGAGACTAGATATCAATTACAGGAAAAGATCTGTAAAAAATACAAACACATGGAGGCTAAACAATACACTACTTAATAATGAAGACATCACTGAAGAAATCAAAGAGGAAATCAAAAAATACCTAGAAACAAATGACAATGGAGACACAACGACCCAAAACCTATGGGATGCAGCAAAAGCAGTTCTAAGGGGGAAGTTTATAGCAATACAAGCCCACCTTAAGAAGCAGGAAACATCTCAAATAAACAACCTAATCTTGCACCTCAAGCAATTAGAGAAAGAAGAACAAAAAAACACCCAAAGCTAGCAGAAGGAAAGAAATCATAAAAATCAGATCAGAAATAAATGAAAAAGAAATGAAGGAAACAATAGCAAAGATCAATAAAACTAAAAGCTGGTTCTTTGAGAAGATAAACAAAATAGATAAACCACTAGCCAGACTCATCAAGAAAAAAAGGGAGAAGACTCAAATCAATAGAATTAGAAATAAAAAAGGAGAAGTAACAACTGACATGAGAGATTACTGATCATGAGAGATTACTACAAGCAATTCTATGCCAATAAAATGGACAATCTGGAAGAAATGGACAAATTCTTAGAAATGCACAACCTGCCAAGACTGAATCAGGAAGAAATAGAAAATATGAACAGACCAATCACAAGCACTGAAATTGAAACTGTGATTTAAAATATTCCAACAAACAAAAGCCCAGGACCAGATGGCTTCACAAGCGAATTCTATCAAACATTTAGAGAAGAGCTAACACCTATCCTTCTCAAACTCTTCCAAAATATAGGAGAGGGAGGAACACTCCCAAATTCCTTCTATGAGGCCACCATCACCTTGATACCAAAACCAGACAAGGATGTCACAAAGAAAGAAAACTACAGGCCAATATCACTGATGAACATAGATGCAAAACTCCTCAACAAAATACTAGCAAACAGAATCCAACAGCACATTAAAAGGATCATACACCATGATCAAGTGGGGTTTATTCCAGGAATGTAAGGATTCTTCAATATACGCAAATCTATCAATGTGATAAACCATATTAACAAATTGAAGGAGAAAAACCATATGGTCATCTCAATAGATGCAGAGAAAGCTTTTGACAAAATTCAACACCCATTTATGATAAAAACCCTGCAGAAAGTAGGCATAGAGGGAACTTTCCTCAACATAATAAAGGCCATATATGACAAGCCCACAGCAAACATCATCCTCAATGGTGAAAAACTGAAAGCATTTCCACTAAGAACAGGAACAAGACAAGGTTGCCCACTCTCACCACTATTATTCAACATTGTTTTGGAAGTTTTAGCCACAGCAATCAGAGAAGAAAAGGAAATAAAAGGAATCCAAATTGGAAAAGAAGAAGTAAAGCTGTCACTGTTTGCAGATGACATGATACTATACATAGAGAATCCTAAAGATGCTACCAGAACACTACTAGAGCTAATCAATGAATTTGGTAAAGTAGCAGGATACAAAATTAATGCACAGAAATCTCTGGCATTCCTATACACTAATGATGAAAAATCTGAAAGTGAAATCAAGAAAACACTCCCATTTACCACTGCAACAAAAAGAATAAAATATCTAGGAATAAATCTACCTAAGGAGACAAAAGACCTGTATGCAGAAAATTATAAGACACTGATGAAAGAAATTAAAGATGATACAAATAGATGGAGAGATATACCATGTTCGTGGATTTGAAGAATCAACATTGTGAAAATGACTCTACTACCCAAAGCAATCTATAGATTCAATGCAATCCCTATCAAACTATCACTGGCATTTTTCACAGAACTAGAACAAAAAATTTCACAATTTGTATGGAAACACAAAAGACCCCGAATAGCCAAAGCAATCTTGAGAACGAAAAACAGAGCTGGAGGAATCAGGCTCCCTGACTTCAGACTATACTACAAAGCTACAGTAATCAAGACAGTATGGTACTGGCACAAAAACAGAAAGATAGATCAATGGAACAGGATAGAAAGCCCAGAGATAAACTCACGCACATATGGACACCTTATCTTTGATAACGGTGGCAGGAATGTACAGTGGAGAAAGGACAGCCTTTTCAATAAGTGGTGCTGGGAAAACTGGACAGGTACATGTAAAAGTATGAGATTAGATCACTCCCTAACACCATACACAAAAATAAGCTCAAAATGGATTAAAGACCTAAATGTAAGGCCAGACACTATCAAACTCTTAGAGGAAAACATAGGCAGAACACTCTATGATATAAATCACAGCAAGATCCTTTCTGACCCACCTCCTAGAGAAATGGAAATAAAAACAAAAATAAACAAATGGGACCTAATGAAACTTCAAAGCTTTTGCACAGCAAAGGATACCATAAACAAGACCAAAAGACAACACTCAGAATGGGAGAAAATATTTGCAAATGAAGAAACTGACAAAGGATTAATCTCCAAAATTTACAAGCAGCTCAATCAGCTCAATAACAAAAAAACAAACAACCCAATCCCAAAATGGGCAGAAGACCTAAATAGACATTTCTCCAAAGAAGATATACAGACTGCCAACAAACACATGAAATAATGCTCAACATCATTAATCATTAGAGAAATGCAAATCAAAACTACAATGAGATATCATCTCACACCAGTCAGAATGGGCATCATCAAAATATCTAGAAACAATAAATGCTGGGGAGGTGTGGAGAAAAGGGAACACTCTTGCACTGCTGGTGGGAATGTGAATTGGTTCAGCCACTATGGAGAACAGTATGGAGGTTCCTTAAAAAATTACAAATAGAACTACCATATGACCCAGCAATTCCACTACTGGGCATATACCCTCAGGAAAACAAAATTCAAAAAGAGTCATGTACCAAAATGTTCATTGCAGCTCTATTTACAATAGCCCGGAGATGGAAACAACCTAAGTGTCCATCATCAGGTGAATGGATAAAGAAGATGTGGCACATATATACAGTGGAATATTACTCAGCCATAAAAAGAAACGAAATTGAGCTATTTGTAATGAGGTGGATAGACCTAGAGTCTGTCATACAGAGTGAAGTAAGTCAGAAAGAAAAAGACAAATACCGTATGCTAACACACATATATGGAATTTAAGAAAAAAAAAATGTCATGAAGAACCTAGGGGTAAGACAGGAATAAAGACAGAGACCTACTGGAGAATGGACTTGAGGATATGGGAAGGGCAAGGGTGAGCTGTGACAGGGTGAGAGAGAGGTATGCGCATATATACAGTAACAAACGTAAGGTAGATAGCTAGTGGGAAGCAGCCGCATGGCACAGGGATATCAGCTCGGTGCTTTGTTACTGCCTGGAGGGGTGGGATAGGGAGGGTGGGAGGGAGGGAGACGCAAGAGGGAAGAGATATGGGACCATATGTATATGTATAACTGATTCACTTTGTTATAAAGCAGAAACTAACACACCATTGTAAAGCAATTATACCTCAATAAAGATGTTAAATAATAATAATAATAATGTTAGTCCATGTTAGTATTTGGACAGCATGAAGCATTTATTAATTCTCTGTAGATGCTACTAATGTTTGAACCAAAATAAACTATGCTACCATTTTTATATTTGTAGTAATTTATTTTGAATATATGTACTATATATTTTTAAATAAAAATATCTTAGAATTAGATTCTGCCATGAGTAATACAGATTCCTAGAAGAATGGCTTAAATAAAAGTTTGTTTCTCTCTTACATAAAAGAAGCCTAGAGATAGTATTACAGAGCTACTTTGGTATCTCCATGAAATCACATATGATCCAGGCTTGTGTTAGCTCACTGTTCTACCTAGCATGAAGCTCCCATACTCATGGCTTAAGATGGCTGCTATAGATCCAGCCATCACAAATTTATTCTATGCAGCAGAATGAAGGGTGGAAGAACGGTGCAAGTTCTCACTTAAGAATACTTCTGGAGTGTCCCAACATGATTTACAATTAAGTCTCATTGATCAGAGCTCAGTTTTACACCATCAAATTAACTGATGTCCACACCATGCTTCAGATAAGTCTGGGAAATGTGTTTTCAGCTGTGCAGCAGTTTTCTTAGCTAGAAATACAGATTGCACTACAAAAGAGAAACATTATTGTGTAATGCATTCACTTTTCTATTGCTGTGTAACATATTACCACAAATTTAGTAGCCTAAACAAATACCCATTTATTATTGCACAGTTTCTGTGGGTCAGGAGTCCAGGCATGGCTTAGCTGGGTTCTGTATCTGGGGTCCCACAGGGCTGAAATCAAGGTGGCGGCTGGGCTTCATTCTCATCTGGAGTCTCAAGTAGGGAAGGATCTGCTTCAAACTCTCTCAGGTTGTCAGCAGAATTATTTCCTTACAACTACAGATTCATGGCTGTTTGCCTTTTCAAGCTGGTAACACAGAAAGAGTCTCTGCTGCTTTGAGTTTCTAACTTCAGGGAAGATGATCCTCTTTTCAAGGCCTCATCTGATTAGTTCAGGCCCACCCAAGATAATCTCGCCTTT
The DNA here is from genome assembly GCF_003676395.1 of Aethalodelphis obliquidens. Taxonomy (NCBI): domain Eukaryota; kingdom Metazoa; phylum Chordata; class Mammalia; order Artiodactyla; family Delphinidae; genus Aethalodelphis; species Aethalodelphis obliquidens. The sequence goes on along the minus strand of NW_020837965.1, from coordinate 12,738,328 downwards.
GACTAACTCAAAATCACTGATTAGGGACTTAATGATCTGAAAAATTCCTTTCTCTCTGCCATATTCTGTTGATTAGAAGCAAGTCACAGGTCTTGTCTGCACTCAAGGAGAAGGATTATACATGGACTGACTCACTGGGGATCACCCTAGGATGTGTCTACCACAGATATGCAACTAGTGACATTTGCTACATCCTTGTATATGATTGTTCTTTTTCTGCTACAATCTTCCATTAAATAATGGCATGTCAGACACAAAAAAGAATTGCTGGAGAAATTACCTGATGTATTTATGCAAGGTGTTTCAGCAACTCATTGCTGCCTAAGCAAAATTTAGCAACTGCCAGTTAAACTTATGTATATCATTTATTCAAGGTAGTAATTTATCTGATAATTTCAAGTTTGTAGTATTTTATAAAATGGTTTACTTTTTCTAGTTTGTTACTTCATAATGAAATTAAAAAGTATTTTGCTTAATCTAAGTACACATTATATAAGTGCTAATTCATCATTCCATCAAAAAATTATAATTAGAAAAGTTCCTCAATGTCAAAAGGATTTAAGAAACTCTAACCTTTACAATACAGATGGATTCTTCAGTAGAAGTTAGGGTGGGTAGGAGTCCAACTCTTTTCAGCAAAGGAAGTCTTTAATAACTATTTCATTTAAAGATGATTATTTAATACAATTACTATATCTGAAGAAATAAGTAAGTCATTAGGATAAATAGTGATATGTACTAGAAAATAAGTAAAACATATACCCACAGGTATCCTGATTCATGTCTCTACTCAACAAGAACATGTAATAAAGAGAAGTAAAATGTACCTGAGCTGTGAATATACATATTTAAAAGTTTGGATATTAATGCTCGTGTGCTTAATCAATGGAGAAACTTTCTAAGAGGCTTTCCCCTTTGCTTTATAATTCTATTAGTCTTGGTTATCTGGTTTTGTTTTTTGTTGTTTTGGCCTTAGGAGAGAAGTAATGGGAAGAAATGGACCACCAGAGGTGGAACCCCAAAGAGTGCCAAGAGATGACCTCTCAGGGTATGACAGAACAAATGCAAAAGAGAACCAGAAGTTCAAAATGCAAAGAATTATGAGGCCAAATAACATGTGTCACTATAACCATCTTTATAAACTCTACACGCTTCACAAGTAATCATAATGATGACCTTGGGTTATCAAAAGTACTGAACACCTTTTAAAAAGTTTCGAAGATGAACATTTTTCCCCCAAATCTTTTCTACAAGGTTACAATAAAGTGATGGCTATAAATTGCATGACAGAGGAGAAACATAATAGATCCTCAGTGATGTCAGTTATTGTCTATAACTAGCTATTTTTATCTAAAACTATCACTATTGTCATGGCTATTATTGTTATTTCTCAGCTTGCCTCAGCCTTGCTAATCCTCAGTGGTAACCTCTTCCATTCTGTACCAGTGTATCCACGTTCCATTTCTAAGCCACAATTAACCCAGGAGTTTTGTAGCAGTATTGGGTTCATATTACCCCAGCAAGGTTCCCATCCTCTTATTTTCACAGATAAAAGACTTGCAGGTAGAACACTCTGGAAGTGAGGCCAAGCCACTTCAATTTCAAGAGGCTTTTGTGATCTCATTACTGAAGCTGCTTGGTAATTGAACACATTTTTCTAGGTATGGCACAGCTCCACATGCAGACATACAATTCAACAAATAAGTGTGCAAGGACAATGGGTTGCCATGGAAGCCAATATCACAATGCCCAAAGTCATCTAGCTCTATGACACTGATGCATTAATGAAATGGTTCAGCAGCTAGCATGCTCCGGGAGTGTGTGTGGAATGCAAGGCTCTGTATGTTCTCTTAACACTTAGCATAAGAAACTCACTTTAAGGTAGTTACTTTGTACATCATCATCTGAGATAAAATAAACATAGACATTTTCATTGTGCGTCTTTTTTTTTAAAGAAAAAGAAAGCCGATATTGCAAATGCATTCCTTTATTGTTCTTGTTATATATCCTGTGGGTTTAAGAATAATGGTTCCATTAGTGTTTTATGTATCTCCTGAACCAGAGAATGGTCAATTATGGGCAACAATCGCTTTCCCCACACCTCCCTGATGGCTGGTGGCCGACACTGTAAATTAAGTAGAAAACATAGAACAAGCAGAAAATGTGGACCCCTGCTTTGGCAAATTTAAAAGGGGTTTCATAACATTAACCCTGTGTGGAGAGATTCCTACCAATTGCCATGGTACCGTGGGAATATGTGTAGAGTGTGGATTTCAGTTTTGGGTGCTGCATTTTTTGACAGTCATTTACTATCTGGATGGTGACCAGGATAGTGAAGGTTGTGGAAACCATATTTAATAACTGAATGAGTGATTGAAGGGAATGGGATGATTTTGCTTGGAGAAAGGGACATTTGGGGAAGACAATAGCTGTCTTCAAATATATGAAGGCTTGTGGAGAGGAGGTGACATATTTTGTTTTAAGGGGTCCTAATGAGAGCCATGGTTAGAAATTACTGGTGTTCAGGTCCCATACAAGAAGGAGCTTTAAAATAATTAGAGCTGTCCAACAAGGAAATCATCTACTTGATTTGTTTGAAATGTTCAAACAAACCCTGGTGAATGTGGTTGTAAACTGGTCTGTGGTGTAGCAGGGTGACTTGGACTAGATGATATCTTGAGTTTCTTCTATCTCAGGATTCACCTGGTTTCCCCCATGTCTCTGTTGTTTTACTTTTGCTTTATATCCTTTCATGGGAGAAACTTCGAGCAAAGAAATAGAGAGGGAATGACAATAACACTTCATTCATTCAGCAGTCATGATTGTGTGTCTGACATGTGCAAGCCACCTCCATGTGGGAGGAACGCATGAAGGCCCCAGATGCCTGTGTTTCTAGTCTGGCTGTACAACATGATACCGGAGGTTGTGTTTGTGCATTGCCTGATGGAAGAGAGATCAAATAAAGAATAAATTAGGATGATACCAAATGGTTTCTTGGAGTGGTTCAGGCTGGGAGGGCTTTTGCTTCCTGCCATGTAGTATGAATTGGTTATTAGCTGCAGCCAGGAGTCACCAGCTCTGTTTTATGACTCCCACTTGGGTTTAGTTTGGTGCACCTGGTTGACAGCGTACGCTACACAATCTTTTAAAAATTGTGGTTGTGAAGTATTTCAGAATGCATCCTTTTAGTTCTGGTAGCCTAATTTCAAACTTTGGGGGATTTTAGGGGCAGATTTGTCTTAATCAGCAAGTCCTGCTGACTTTTCCAGCAGGAAAGTGCATTTCCTGCTGAGCTTCCATAATTGAAAGTGTCAGGGGTCACTTGTGAAAGAAGTTGGTAGAATCAAGCAGCTCTGTTCTGACGATGAAGAGATTTGTTGTTTAGTGACTACAGCTTCACATTTGGTGGAATCTCCATCTGTGGCCTCAGGCCAAGTGCTCTGTGAATACTCACTGGACTCACAGAACGTTAGTTGGCAGAAATGATTTGTTCAGAGGCTACTTCCGTAGCATGTTCAGATTCACTGACATATAACTGACTTAGTAATTTTTCTATTTGGCCTCCATGGAGGCTCTCTCTCTGGAATGACGTGGCAATTAGAAAATGGGATTGTATTGTGTCTAACTTTGTGTTACAGTTCTCATTTTTTTGGCTAACTATTGAAAATTGCCAGACTTTCTAGGGGCATCACAAAAATTATTCTACAACATTTTCTTAAATTCATTTCAACTTTGAAAAAAAAATGTATTTTACACAGAACATTTTGGGAGATTGAGGAACTACAAAATATTAGTACAAATTAGACAATCCCTGGTCAGGTTTCAGAAGAAAGAAATGGATATTAATTGAGGAGTTATGTAGGAGAACTAACTTGGACAGAAAGAAAGCATGAAAGAAACGAATTGTAACCCCATATTCCTACAACTGCTTTTGAATGGAAGAGAAGAGAACCAAGAGAAATAGGTTGGTGTCTCTTGTGTCTGGTCATTCCGTTGGGAGAGGGAGTGAGGAGAAAGGCTGACTCTGCCCTTTCCACTCCTTTCAGCCGCCTGCATACCCCAGGAAGCCATAGTTGCCATGTGGGATCACACGTTGGAAGTGTCCTTGGTCCCTGTCAAGAAGAAGGAAGTGTGGCAAAGGAAAAGCTCTGCAGTCCTGGGATATTTGGACCTATGCTGCATCTCTGACTCCAGTGGGGTGTTCTTTCACCCTCTGCACTGCCAGGCTCTGTCTTTGTGGGTTGACTTTAGGCAGCTTGTGGTAGTTGTCCAAACCAAAGTCAGCTCATGTCGATCCCATTTCATTTTCAGCTTTGTGTGAAGCCATTCCCTTCATTATTTTTGACACACACTCTTAAGATGAAATCCATATGTTTATTAAAATTCCAAGAGAAATACAGTGGAAATGAGATCTGGGCAATTTATGACTCCTCAAACCCTAGAAAGATTACAGAAATCTTTTAATAATAAAACACAATATGCAGCCATTCTAAAAATTTTTACTCACTTATCTTCATAATCATAAATTATTTCATACCTAATTACAAATAAGCAGACTGAATAATTGTCTTCAATGAGGGATGTTTGACACTGAGAAAATATAGCCTGATTTTATAAACCTTTTAATGTTCAGACTATAAATATGTCACAGCTAAGGAGTACTGCAGCTTTAAATGTATTAAAGTCAGTCTTGTGTAACCAAACATAATGGGATTTTTAAATGAATTATAACTAGAGTAGTTAACAAACAACTTTTTAAACTTTCAACATATGTAAAGCTATTTGAAACTGTCCATTTCATATTAAATGTCCCCAAATGTATTTCATTCTTAGTCGTTTGGCAAAAAAGTTACACTGGAGGAAGCTTCTTCAAGATATATATAGATATAATAGTCAGAAAATAGTTTGATAGGAAATTTAATACCTATTCTCCCCTCATATGTGCAAGGAATCACATCAATTAGGTCTTAGAGCACGACTTATGTTTGGGAGAGTTTTCAAGCAAGAGCAGTGCATGTGCATTTAATTTAGTAAGAGGATCCTCCACGTGTATTCTGGTGCCTGGGAAATGGAGTATTGAACTTGTGAAAACATAGACTCTTCTGTCTGAGATCTCAGTTCACACTCTGAACTGACTGGTCCACCCTAGGAAGTAAGAGTTTGCACCTTTAGTCAGTCATTCATTCACTGCCCTATGTATCTTATTTCATAATTCTTGTGACAGATTGTAATGACTGGTTTATATACATTTTCAGCTGATACTGAGATTCATTCCAAAAATTCTAGCAGAGCAAAATTTTAACCTGTTTTGATCACCATTGTATCCTAGAAAATAATAGGAGTTTAAGGAATGTTGTTTGAAGGAAGGAAGGAACAAGCATTTATTGAAATCTTGCCTTTGAGAGTTTGGAAATATAAGAAGAAGAGAAGAGCACCTGCTTTCAAGGAACCTACTCTTTAGAAGATAGGATATTCCATCAATTTGTGAATTTTAAAAGAAAAGTGCTGCTAATCAAAGCATGGTTTTCTGTTTTGCTTTGGTGCTTAACAGGCAGTGACATGACTTCATATAAGACATACCACAGAGTCTGGGGACAACATTTTTGACCTGATGGCCCCGGGGTGCGTTGACCAATCTTGGGGCCTGATTCAACCATGTTAGGCAGGATGACGCTACCATCTTAAATTTATGGGAAACCACTGCTCTATAAAGTTCTATTGATAGTGGAGAGAATTTGCTGCCTCCATCTAAAGACAGACATTGTGTTAGCCATCTCCATCAAAACCTGGCAAGTGGCATGAGGGACCATAAAAATGACCCTACTAGGGGATACAGAATCTGAACCTTGGTCTCAGAACTGAAAGTTTTCTATCGAATTCACTGCAACTCCAGTAACTACAGTCCCTGGTGTGTGTCCATCTAGTTAATGTACAGCTGACCCCTGAACAGTGCAGGAGTTAGGTGTGCCAACCCTCTGCATGGTGGAAAATCCACATATAATTTTCCAGTTGGCTGTCCAGCTCTGTGGTTCCTCCATATTTGTGGTTCCACATTGGCAGATTCAACCAACTGCAGATCATGCAGTACTGTAGTATTTGCTACTGAAAAAAAAAGAAAATTCGTGTATAATTGGACCCACGTGGTTCAAACCAGTGTTGTTCAAGGGTCAACGGTATTCCAAACCCAGACCAGGGCCTTGGTGATAATCTGTGTGGATTCTGGACCAGGCAAAAAGAAGTTGTTGAGTGTGGGCAGTTCACATGTCTCAACTGTGACTCCAGTGAGCTAAAGAAATGAGCTACCACAGGAAGCAAAACCTTCTATATCACCAGGAATTTATTACGACAATTTGAAAAGAAAGTGTTTCCCCCTTTCTGTACCTTCTTTGATGACAGATTCTAAGTTAGGACAGAATATAAGTGTGGGTAGGCAGTAAATATTTCTACAAGGTGGTTGATAGTTAAAAACTCTTAACAAATGAAGGAAATTCTAACTGAAGCCAAAAGAGAAAGACACATGTTGTCTTTCTCACTCCACCTGCCCCTTGTAGTTAAATAAAAAACCAGATATTTCTTATTGGCCAATGGTATTTTCTTCTCATTATCAGCATCAGGAAATACAAAACAGAGGTGGACTGGGTCTCAGGGCCCCACACTTTTCACTTCGTCTTTCTGATATCACTTCTGGGAGTGTGGTTATGCTGAGAATAAAATTCATTCTTTGGCCCAGATGGTGGTGGGAGGGAATGCTCCACTCAGCTGTTTGATTGAGATCCTCGGTTGTTATCGTAGATTAAGGAAACATTACAAAACAGAGCAGAGCTAAACAAGCAGGGAAGGTAGTACTGGATGAGATGGTTTTCTGCCGGTTTATTTCAAAGAAGGGCTCCACGGGACCTTTCTTTTTTTTTTTTTTCTTTTTTTTTGCGGTACGCGGGCCTCTCACTGTTGTGGCCTCTCCCGTTGCGGAGCACAGGCTCCGGACGCGCAGGCCCAGCGGCCATGGCTCACGGGCCCAGCCGCTCCGCGGCATGTGGGATCTTCCCGGACCGCGGCACGAACCCGTGTCCCCTACATCGGCAGGCGGACTCCCAACCACTGCGCCACCAGGCAAGCCCGGGACCTTTCTTTACACAGGAGAATTCCGCTTAAAAATATGCACTTTCCTCTTCCCTCCCATCAACTTTGCCCTGTTATCTCATCTGCTCATTTCCAATCAAGTTGATTGCCTGCTCCTTCTACGCTTTAGAAAAAGCTAGAGACCCCTGTAGACTTCTCCTTTTGCCTTATTTATGATAGCAGGAGCCTAGACAGAAAGAGGCTGTCAGATTTATCAGTGAGAAGTCAAGAAGAGTTTATTTTAAGCCAGGAAGAATGCAGAAGTCTTTTTTTTTTTAATTTAAGAACTAAATATTTCCTTATTTTAAAACTCAGTGGATAAGAAGTGATGTGAATTCAGTGGGTCAGTAGAGGTGAGCACACCTGAAGAATATTGATACGCTGTACCAGCTATTATCATTTTTATATGTGTGTGCACACATACCCACTCAGAGAGAGAAGCATGTAAGTCATGACAGCAAGCACTCTCATAATTCTGAACCCTTGGTTAGGTCACAGAAAGCTCCTATGGGGTTGTATATTTGACCTGAAGATGATCACCCATATTTTTCCTAATTCACCGTATATATATATACATCTTAAGCAAGAAAAAAGTCTGGCAGAGGAGAGGATGATTCTGTGCAATTGGGTTCCGTGGAAGGCCTCCATTGCTCTATAGAAACCCTGGGTCAAAAGATTTTGTGTGTTTCCTTTCTTTTCCATGTACATGGTATGAAGGGCAATATACTTCACTCTTCTCTGCCAAATCCTGTGAAAAAAAATCCCTGTCTCTAGGGCACACTGAGTCAGTCAAACAAGCTTCCTTTACTCCACAGTATAGCATAGGGCTTAGGAGCATGAAGTCTACAGCCAGAGTGCTGGCTCCAAATCCCTGGCTTTGTCCTTTCCTGGCAGCCAACCAGGAGCACCTGTAAGATGAGAGCTGATAATAGGTGTATCTGGAACAGAGCAAACACTACATGACTGATAGTCACTGATATTACTATTATGCATTCATTCATCCATTTCTAAAATCAATAAATATTCAGAGTGCCAGCAATGTTCAAGGCACTATGGTAGAATCTAGGTTCTACAGAGATTCTAATTTGGTGTGAGGAGACGATGTATAAAAAAGTAAATCTATTTTTAAGATACCTTCAGATCATTATAAGTGCCAGTGATGCTATAGGTATGATGAGAAGGAGGTAAAACTGGATAATTACAGAGTAAGTGGTGAGGTTTTCTTTGGATCAAGGTGCTGCTTGGGTCCCTTCCAAGGCCTTAGAAATTCAATGTGAAGTTGTGTACTCTTCTTTTTGAGGCGGTTCCTCATAAGCTGTGTATGTTTCACAAATCCTGGCTATACCTCTACAGAGGAGGTGATAAATGAGGAAACACCTTATTACAGTAAGAAGGGGTCGGCCATGTACAGACTCAGGGGAAGTGCCTTCCAGGTAGAGGGGGTCACATGTGCAAAGAGCTCAACAGACTCAAGGGGTGTCAAAGAGGTCGGGGGGCCAGGGCCTAGTGAGGTGGGTAGGGGTCAGGTCCTGTAGGGACTTGTCACCTAAGTAAGGCCTTTGAATTCACTCTGGGTTGGGATTATGGGTTGAATTGTGCCTCCCTCCCTGCCCCAAAGATATGTTGAAGTCTTAACCCTCAGTACCTAAGAATGTGCCCTCATTTGGAAGTAGAGTCTTTGCAGAGATGATTGAGTTAAAATGAGGATACTAGGTAGGCCAGAAGCCAAAATGACTTGCATCCTTATAAAAAGGGGAAATTGGGACACAGAGACAGGAATGCATGGATGGAAGATGAGAGACGACAGAGGGAGGTCACCACATGAAGCTGGAGGATTGGAGTGATGCATCTACAAGCCATGGAACACCAAAAACTTCTGGCAAACCCTCAGAAGCTACAAGAGGCAAGGAAGGGATTCCCTACAGGTTTTAGGGGGAGTATGCATGGCCCTGTTGACACCTTGATTTCAGACTTCTAGACTCCAGAACTGTGAGACAGTACATTTCTCTCATCTTAAGCCACTCAATTTGCGGCAATTTGTTCAGGCAGCCCTAAAAAACAAATATAGTAGATGGGAAGCCAGCGGAGGGTTTTAAGCCAGTGAGGGACAAGACTGACATTTTAATAAGATGACTTCCGCTTTGTAAAGATTACTTTGAAAGGAAGCAGGATGAGGGAGACTAGAAATCAAGATTAGAAGGGAGGGATTCCCTGGCGGTGCAGTGGTTGAGAGTCCGCCTGCCGACGCAGGGGACATGGGTTCATGCCCCGGTCCGGGAAGATCCCATATGCCACGGGGCGGCTGGGCCCGTGAGCCATGGCTGCTGAGCCTGCGCATCCGGAGCCTGTGCTCCACAACAGGGGAGGCCACAACACTGAGAGGTCCGCATACCACACACACACAAAAAGGATTAGAAGGGAGCTGTTTCTTAGGTGGTGTTGGCAAGGACTGTGGTCATGGCTATGGAGAGGGACAGAAGAGATGGGTCATGGAAGAATTTTGGAAATTGACCCAATGGGATTTGCTGGTGGATTGGATGCACAGAATAGGGAAAGAGAAGATTCAAGGATCACCCAGTCCTTGAGAGTTTCTCTCCATCTTACCTATAATGTGGTCTGTCTTCTAGCTGAGCAATATTCATAGTGCCTCCGAAATCCTTGCTCACCAATTTCTTGGCATCATTTCCCTTAACAATCTCTTGTTTATTAATTTAATAGTGCTATAGCATTTAGTTACCAAGCTATGAGGGAAGCTATTATACAAGATGGTCCCACAAATAATTATCTTCATACTTACATGAGTGTTCTATTTATTTTTGCCGGTCACTGGTGCATTTTTTGAACCAATTAAAGCCCTAAAGCTCTACCAATAGGCACCTAAATAAAGCCCTATAATCTTGAAGAAGAAGAATTTAGTATGTGGTTGTTGAGCTATTAAACTCTCCCCAGCTACACTACTGTTTCAGTCATTGAGAGTTTAATGGAGGAGAAAATCAGAATGTATTGATTTCCTCTTCTGTCCCTTGGAAGAGGCATTCCAAGTTATGATGTTTTGAAGCACACGTGACAGTGCCTTTTAAAGTACTTGAGGAAATCCAGATCTGCTGGATGAGCGTTTAGCTAACTTGACATTGAGGTCTGGCTCTGTGTTAACGTAAAGCAGTGTGTTAGGATCTGGAAGCAGAAGGAGATGAGACAGCTTTTCCCTTCTGCAAAGTGCATGTATCTGACTACAGGTCAGATTCAAGTACTGAGTTTTCCATGCTGACTAAAGGACTGAATCCCAGCTCTGTGAAAACCTGCATACATTTGCTCACAACACCATTTTACAGTTTTGCATATGAAAAATTCACCAGAAACGGTCCCGTATGGTTTCAAGTCGCCCTAAGCCACTGCCAGACACCTCTTCCCTTCTTTTCTCTTTTCTTTCCTTTTTCTCTTCTCTTCTCTCTTTCAATTCACTGAGATCAGGAGGTTATACATTTTGGGAGTCATGGGTATTAAAAATTACAGAACTTTATCCAAGCAATAACATTCTAATAAGGAGCATGCATCAGGTGGCCGTAAGGCACACGTGGTATGTGTTTGTGGGCAAAGACACATTGTTGGAATAAGGCCCTGGGAAGGGAGTAGCTGGATCTGGATTTTCTTCTGACTTTGACAACCTCTCTGACCTTTAGATTCTTTAACTATGAAACATATGTACAATGATCCATGTAGTGAAGATTAGCTTAAGGAATACATATGAAAGGACTTTTCAAACTGTAAAGTTCTAGATTTATGTGAGATATTGCTACTAAGAGTGTCTAAAATAAAATACGAAGGATCTCTAGGTAGTGACCTTGAAAGAATGACAGGACTTGTTAGTAAAACAAATGAAACAAAACAAGACCAAAAAATATTCTGTATGGTGTGATTTGCACTTATGTGAATTTGTATACAGTCAAAACAAAACCATAAGAAAAGTGTGTGTATCTGTGTCCACAGATGAATGTCAGTATGTAGAAAAAAGATGGGAAGGGTGTGCACAGAACTATGGCGATGCCCAGATAGCAGATATGGTTACCTGTAGGGAAGGAATGGCCAGGAGGAGGTTGAGGGGAGACTTGAATATTGTACTCCCATATTATATAACAAGCATGTTTTCTGTGTTATTATATTTACTGTTAGTAGTGGTAATATAGTACTTTTCTATTACTAAGGTATAAAATAAAACCAAATAAAACCTTTTTAAGTTAAAAAAAATTTACCATTAGGGGACTATGGTCAAAATGTTGTCTTGACACTAAAACTCTTCTTTTATTATTTATCTTCATCAGACTTTTTCATTCATCTCAGTCAGCCAGCAACAAATACTTCTTCAGTACTTGGAAGTTATACACTGTGCTAGGCACTGGGCCTCCCCGCAAATATAATGAAATGTTCTCTCTGTTGTTGGCATCATTTACAATGTTTAAGTTCTGGTGAAACCCCGGATTGTAAGGGGAGTGAGGATCCCCAACAGGATAAAGATAAAATTATATTTAAAAATAAAGAATTGTGCAGACTCTCTTGGGGACCTACTCAGTATCCATTTCACTTCCTTTCTTATAAAGAAGACCTTGATTTTATTCAGGCAGTAATGTGCCCAGACTCAGATGGTGGATCATGATTGGCCTTTCATGAAATCCTGTGGTTTCTTTTCTTGTCCCCCTGGTAGCTAGGAGTATCCATGTGACCTGGACTGGCCAGATAGTTTCTAGAGAAGATTTTGCTTTCCTGAACCAAAGCACAAACAAAGCTGGCACCTTTCCTTCCCCTTATCTCTGTGAGACTATATATGTGAAGGCTGGAGCTGCAGCAGCCATCTTGCTATCACAAAAGAAAGGTCCAGAGAACAACAGAAGTGTTGGCCTTAACGTTGTTGAACCACTGAATCAATGTCATCAACATTCCAAAGTTCTTATCATGTGAGAAAGTAAACAACTGTTTGTTTGAGATGGATTGTCTGTTGATTGCAGCTGCATACATTCCTAACTGATATAGGATATTCAAAATATCTGTATACACACTTGCATATGATTTAAGAAAATACTAATTGCACACCACATTTAAACCCCACTTTACCTAAGCAATCCCCCAAAGAACTCTGGCCAACTTTTGTAGAATACTAATGTGAAACCTAAGTCTGGAGGCTGTCTCTGATAGGAAGTTGGGAAACAGAAAGACATAGTGCCAGAGACCTAGGTATGGCACTAGGAAAAATGCTGGTTAGGAAAAATGCTGGTTCCATGCACAGAACCATGTGGTGGAACCAGGCTGTGGACAAGGGACACAGAGGGGCCATCCACTGTGTTGGACTTGGCATGATTGCCAAATAGTTTCCATTTTCCTTCTTTACAGGTAGAGTTGTCAGAATTATAAAAATAGATGATGGTCACTTACATTTGAATGTCAGAAATACAACGAATGATTTTTGAACACAAGTTATATGCCGAATATTGCGTAGGACATACTTATACACAAAAATTATCCATTGTTTATGTGGCATTCAAATGTAACTGGCATCTTGTAGTTAATTTAGCAACACTATGTATATGCCTTGATCTCCCTCTAGTTGAGACAGTTAACAAATTATTCTCTTCTTCAGTTTCTTGTTTTACAAAAAAATTCTTCTCCATCTTGCACCCTGGACTAGAAGAGCTCAAACCCTATGGGTGGCTTTTCTCTTATCTCTTATGTGGTGAGACCATCTTTCATGCCTTAGGTTTCTTCACCTCAGTGTAGGCTAGTTACTTTCTAACATCCCATTGGATGCTAAATTAGATGGTTCAATCATTGATACATGCAAAATGTTGAGTTCAACAGCAAAACAAAATGTAAAACAATGTACAGGGTTCTACAATTGCGTTCTAGGCAAATGTAAGGAAATATTCCACACATGTGAGCTGGTTCCAGTTTCATAAGCTATCTAGTTAGGTAATGGGAAGGGCTCTGGAAACCTCCAGGGTATTGTCGTGACAAAGATACACAAATACATCAAATTCAGTGAATAAAACAAATGTAAAACAGGACTTTTGGTCTCCAAAAGTAGTTATCCCTGCTGGTCAATTAGTGTTTCCGGAAGAGTTTGTTCCTTTTTCTCTCTCTTGATTCCTTTTCATCCTCTGTGCTAACTCCGTATGTATTTCAGGATAAAAAAGTGACATGACTCACTTAGACCCCCTGTGGATTCTCTGAGTGTTTTCTATATCCTTTCTCTAAATGTGGGTGGGGGCTGGAAACAGAGAGAAGAGAAGGCAGAGATGGGTTGGCCAGGCCCTGGTCCTTCAAACCAGACCCCTGGCCGATGTCACAGCTCTTCTATAGGACAGCTGGCAACTCTTATTGAAAATTGAACGCCACTGTCATGATCAGACAAGTCCCCCATCATCACCGTGCCTGATGCATTTTGGCTCTCCAGACCCACTCACGTAAATCTCTGCCTAAATTAGAACGAGAAGAGATATTCAGCTTCAGATTTCCACCAGGCTTTCATTAATCCTCTAGACATCCGTGGGATCTGTCTTGCTTTCTCCTTTTCTTTGCCAGCAAAATGACACCTCATGAAAAAGGCACCTCCGAACACGCTGGTACATCCCTGACAAACTCTCGTAAATACGCCCAGCTGTTTCCCCAATCTCGGCTCTGTGTGGCTTGCAAATCACTGATTAATTTGCACACAGCTGCTACAGATTCTAGGGAGACAAGCTCCTGAGAAACATTCAGTGCTGCTGGTATTAAGCCTCTAATTTCCTTAAGTGAAACATTTCTAAAGCTGTTCAGATTGTCTGAGGAACCTGCAAAGGCAGGACTCATAGGCTTCCTCCCGGCTTGTCTGACAGCCTTACAACCGTGCAGAAAAATCCACTTAACTGTTGAGTTCATGTGATGCTCCACAGTCTCAGAACTGCCTCTGCCATGTCTCTGGAAGCATTTTTGGCCACCTGTTTTATGCAAGGCACAGAAGGAGACCATGCACTAGAATGGATGGAACTCTAAGCTTTAAGGTCAAACAGAATTGGTTGATAAACCCTAAGTCCCTTCTTAGCTTGGGCCTTAGGCTACATCCTTATCTGTAATAACTGAGTCTAAGTCAAAAGGCTCCTGGGCATCTTTAACTGAATAATACCAACAACAGGAAAAATTTTAAGTGTTTTCCTAGGCTTTCTCCTCACCCATTGCCTAAGGGAAATTTTGAGTCTTCTTGTCTGTTCTGGTTGTGCAGATCAGGGTAACAGGTAGGAGGGCAGTTTGGAAAGTTCTGGAAAACCATTTGGAATTGGGAAGGGCAGAGATCTATTCCTGGAAGGAATAGACAGATGAGAGGAAGAGGCAGAGGGCCAGAATGGATTGCATGTTTGAGAAAGCATTTGGGAATTTGGGAAGAGAAGGGAGTGGTGGACATATCCTGTGCTCTGCCATGAGAGATGCAAAGCAGAGCAAGAGGATGGGGGAAAAAAAGAGAAAAATAATAAAAGCTTTGCTGTGGGTTATAAATCAACCTTCTGGAGTTGTTCAATTCTTTTGGATGTTGGAGCCACTGAAGAGTTTGGGGCGTGGAAATGACACGGCCATGGCTTTGTTTTACCATCATTACAAGGCAGGGTGGAAGATGCGCTGGGGAAAGGGGCCTGGGGGGAGGTGGGATATCAGAAGCATAGACCAGACCAGACTAGATTAAACCAGAGAGGTGATGCTCACTTATTAGGCACTGAAATTCTCAAGCACATCCAGCAATCCCCTGAATGGGCAGATGGTGAATAGAATTGGGTCTTGCCTCTTATGAGTCTCCCAATCCAGGATACGTTTTCCATTCCTCTCTGACAGGCCACGTTCTTCTCATTCTTCAAGATCCAACTCAGGTCTTCCACTTCCTCAGCCTCTCCAGCACTCAACTCCATCATTTCTGAAATTTACATTTCTGTTCTACCGTCTTCATTCCTAGCTGTCTTTGTTAGGTTCTGAGCCCGACTCTTTTTTCCAATTAGATTGTAAGCTCCTTGAAGGCAGGTGCTCTGTAACTCTTTCTCTTTTATCCTCAGGGCCAAGCATACTGTGAAAACAAATAAATAGCTATGAGATTGGAACCAAGTTGGGTTTCAGGGTATACCTTGCAGGATGACTGGCATAAAACTATTAGGGTAGGGTAAGAATGGAAGAGGTGTTAGGAAGTGGGAGATATACACCAATAAACCTTGAATTTTCCAGGAAAGTGGGAATCATCCTGCAGTACCTTTGAAGAATTTGGCAAAATTAACTTAATATAATGTAAATACGTACAGGAATTTGTAACATTTCTACTGCTAAGCTAAGGAGTGACCCTTCCTGGGAGCAGGTAAAGGAGTAAACAAGTCCCCGTTTGGACACACCTATGTATGAGTTGCTCTTTCTTTAACTGAAGTCTCGTCCAAAGAGACTTTCACGTATTAATACAGTTGCTTTAGGTGGTTATGCATTTTTTGGGTTTCTATAATCTCATTTCTCCCAAAAATCCTGAAACAGTGCCTAGAGAAGACTTCATTTTAGTTTAAATGAGGTTTTTATTGTGGTTTAATTTTCCAGGTTGAAGCAAGAAGACAGAACCCCTAGAGAGCAGAAACCAAAAGCCCTACATAATCCAAGAGTCACAAAGGTGTGATCCATGTTTGACAGTGATAAAGAAGAAATGCAGGGGAGAAGGAATGTAAGCGAAAACAAACAGCTGATTTGGCCACCATCAGGGTGTTTGATGTGTGTGTGTGCTTTTTAAGAAATAAATCCTGAGAACTTTAAAAAACGAAGACTTTCAAATGGTGAGGTTGGTGGCTGGCAAACCATCATTTTCCATTTTTCATGAGGGCAAACTGAGGCCCAGAAAGATGATGCCATATGAAAATAACCAGTTAAATAATGCTGGTATCATCACTGGGAGAATTTATCTTTAAGAATACTTATCATATAAAAACTTGTGAGATCTATACATGAAGGAATGTCTAGTCCAGCGGCAAAGGACCTGCTCGGTTTACAGAAGGATTTTTCCAAAGTTCTTTAAAAACGAAGCCAGCCAGTGCATTTGAATTCCGATTTGATTTTTAGATATTTGATTTACCCACAATTTTTCAAGAACCCTTCAATTGCATAAAAACATGTTGAAATGCAGGCAAAGCCAGGCCAGTTCAGTTTCAACTTAAATTGGAAGTGACCATAGTGTCTAAAGAGTACTCTTTCTTCCAGATCAGCTTATACTTATTTCCTTACAGAATGGAAACAAAAAAAATTTTTAACTTTGTGTGACTTTCCACCACAGGTATATATTCTTAGGTGCCATTCAGCTTTATCTTCTATTTTCTTATCTGCCTAAGAAGATGTAGTTGTTCAAAACCAATTTACTTGGCTAATTCTTTCCTCTGTCGTCTTTGTAATTATTTCCGTTAGGCCTTGGCCAAACAGTTCTTTCTCCATCGTGTGGTTTCATCTCAGCTCAAAGTGTGTGTCCATAAAGTCTGTTGTTATGGCAACAGCTGGGCTGTTACCAGCTCTAAATTATGGTTTTACTGCAAGAAAAGGAGAAGAGGAATGAGCTCCGTGTTGGGGGTATAGGAGAACTTGTGGTCATTTCCACATATCTATTTTTAAGTAATTTATCTTATCACCACTGTTGTAGTTAATTCTTTTGCATAATTCTCTCCTTTCAAGGACCCTGAGTTCTACTAAATGTGTCATCTTATGCACATTTACCATTTAATTAATATTTATTGAGAGGGAACCATGAAGCATGGTCTAGCATAGGCACAGTAGTTCATTAATGTCAGTAGATCCATAAATATGTATTGACTGTTTCATGCCAGGGAAGGTTTCAGGAGCTGAACCCAGCAGTGAATGTACCAGACGATGGCATGGCTGTCCTGGAGCTTACAGTCTGGTGAAGAGTCAGGCAGTGAACAAGTAAATTCATGCATGAGATGAATTCAGGTGATTATATGTGGTACAAAGAAGATAATATGTTACTGAGCAAAAGACTTGCATAGAAGCCAATAGTAGGGCATCAGCTTTTGAGAAAAGAAACAACTTTATTGTGAGGTCTACCAGCAAGGAGACAGAGACAGGGCTCAAATCCATCTCCCTGACCCAGGATTTGGGGTGAAATTTAAGGTGTTAGGGAAACTTCAATCTTGGAAGCTGATTGGCTAGTCTTGAATTAGTCCATCAAGCTACTTGTGCTGCTGGAAGCTGGATTTTCCTTGTTGAAGGATGCTTTGCTTCCTTCAGGGCTCCAGTGGCAACATTTCTATTCTTTGAGTTCTGTAGACTGAAGATTTTTGGTTTTGGGGTCATTCTGTAGTCACGGATTCCTGGCTTACATGTGTGCAGTGCCGTCTCTGTAAAATAACTCCAGGTTTGATTCATCAGCAACATGTTTTAAGGAAGCAGAACCAGTTTAAGCTGGCCAATGGTTTATGTGCTGTTTCAAATAGAGTACTATGATGGAGTGATGTGGGAGCACCGGACAGGGCGCTCAAGGAAAGCCTGCAGAGCTGACATTGGAACTGAGGACTGGAGCGTGTGAACATCATGGGGAAAGGCTTTTCAGGCAGAGGGAACAGCAAGTGCAAAGAAACTGAGGCATAAAATTGCTTGAAATTTTTTAATGAAAAAAAAAATCGAAGAGTCTGCAGAGTAGGGAGCAAGGGGATGAAGAGGAGGAGAGGTCTCAGAGGTGGGCAGGGGACCAGGGATGGGTGGCGATAACCAGGGCCAGCTTCATGTGGTTTAATGCTCTGCTGTTGCTATCTTGAAATTCTTCATGGTTTTATCTTTGAACTTGTGTTTTGTAAATGAAGTCTGATGAGACAATGGAGCACATGTGTGAGCAGAGGCCATACGCAATATGTCTGTCTGCTGTTCCTTACAGATCCATCTGCATATGGCATCACGATGGCCCATGAACGCAGAATTCCAGTGGATCCAGGATATGTGACAGTTCAGCAAGACTCAAAGAAAGTACAAGTTAATTGTGTTATCAATAACTGGGTAAGCGGGGGCACTAATGGCCCAGAGTGGCCACACACTTCGTTTGAACCAGAACTTGCTTTAAGACAGAAAGAAGGCAGTGGTGTTCTAAGAAACACTAAAGATCAAGGAAACATATCATATCCTTTCTTTCTCATGCTTTTATCCTACATCAGCCAATCACATATATTGAAAATGATGACATAGAAGCAGAGGGAAAAATGGGACAACTCATAGTTTTTTTGGGTTTTTTCCTTTCAGTCCTTCCTTATTTATCATCCCAAAATAGAGAGTGCAGGTATCTAGGAGTGAAATAAAATTGGTTAAGTGAGTTTTATGCATGTTTTGGTAAGAATGAGGGAGTTCCCTGTTGGTCTAGTGGTTAGGATTCAGTGCTTTCACTGCTGTGGCCTGGGTTCAGTCTCTGGTTGGGGAACTGAGATCCCGCGAGCTGTGCAGCGCCACCAAAAAATAAAATAAAATAAAATAAAATACAAAATAAAATAAAATCAGGTTGTTTGTTTTAAAAAAAGAATGAAGTACATATACATGTATGACTTACTGAACACAGATTGTATAATTTCTATGATTCTACATAACAATTAAATGCACAAATATTTGCATTTAATATTGGCATTGCATAATGTAAAGATGAACAGTAAAATTCATGCTAATAATTTAAAGTTTTTATTCTTCTTTACTGAGAATGACATTAAATAGTGAATAAAAAACAACATTACAGGTTGAGACTGTGGAAGAAAGGAGAAAGCCTTCTATTCTAGTACATTCAACGTTTAAGTACTTACTTTTTTCCTGCTTTCCTGCTATTTTGAACAGGGTTTGTTTTAGTCCATTTGGGCTACTATAACAGAAGTTTATTTCCCACAGTTCTGGAGGCTGGGAAGTCCGAAATCAAAGTGCTGGCAGATTTGGTGTCTACTGAGGATCCCCTTCCTGGTTCATACGGAGGTCTTCTTTTCATGTCCTCACATGGCAGAAGGGACAAGGGAGTTCTCTGAGGTCTCTTTCATAAGGGTATTAATCCCATTCATGTAGGCAGAATCTAATCACCACCCAAAGGCCCCAACTTCTAATACCATCACCTTGGAGGTAAGGATTTCAATGTATGAATCTGGGGGCAGGGCACAAATATTCAGTCCCTAACAAGGGACCTTGCATTTTAATTTTTCACTGGACTCCATAAATTATGTATAGTGATAAGTCACATGAGAACAGATATTGTTACATCTAAGAACTTGGGGACATAGCATTTCTGAGCCTCAATTTCCTCTGCTCTAAAATGCAGATAAGAATAATCCATGAATGGGTTTGTAATAAAGATCATTTCACAAGATTCTGTACATGCCCAACTGGGCAGATCCCTTTATATTTGACAGGTGTTCGTTAAGTAGTAATGTGGTACTTGTAAATATACCCTGTAAGATACAAGTTCTGTATGGATATGATTTATCTTAGTGTTGTAAGATGGGAAGGGCCTTCTAGAAGAAACAATCTTTATATCTCCACAGAGAAATTCTTGCTTTAAAGGATCTGAAGAAAGAGCATACAGTGAGTATATCCTATAATACTTTAGGGAAGCATCTGACAAATTATTATTTTATGTTCTTTTGTGGAAAAGGAGAAATATAGGCTGGATGGTAAGGCTGATAGATTTGTGTCAGTTCAGTAACTACTCAGAGACTTAGATTAATGGATTATGGTAGGCTAGAGAGTGGATTCCAATGAGAGGTCAGAGAACTTTGCTGTTGGCTCTGTCCCGTTTCATGTTTAATTTGGTGCCTTCATGGAAGACGTATAGGCATGATCAATCAAATACGTGACTGATGCAACGTTAGAAGGAAGAGCTAAAACTTTAGGTGACTGATGCATGATTCAAAAGTATTTTGATAGACTGCCATTATGAACCGATTCTAATGGGATGGAATTCAATATGGATAAAGTTAATTAGAAGTAAAATCACAGCACAGAGTATCCTAGGCTTACAAGAGTATGCCATGACAAAGGGTTAAGGTCCAGAATTGGCTGTGAGTTATTCATTAAGCATGCATTTTTGCTTCCCAGCTACTTAGTGCCAGTCATCACGCTGGTTGCTATGAGGAAGATGAAGGTGTTAGTAGAGGGAATTCAGTGGTGAACACAGCAGATGCAACACAACCCACCATGTGAAGTGATGGAGGAGTCCAGGCAATGCTGATGTCAGCTGAACACAAACTTCCTTCATTATTTTGTTCAAATCATGAGGTCATACACTTATTACACAGCCCTATTGAATATGGGGATTTATGTTTGGTTCTTGGAAAGAATATTGCAAGGGACCTCCAGAAAAGGGTGCTATGGATAATAAAAATTTTAAAAACTCTGGCACATGAAGAATTAATGGAATGATTGAGGGTTTCCCATTGATACTGCTATTGTAATTGATGATACCTTATTATGTTAAAACAAAGTCAAACCAGGAAGAATCTCTGAGTCAGCTAATTTTGCACATTTAGCCTGGAAAAAGCACTTGGGAAATGCTCGATTGCTCTCTTTAGCTATTTAACAGACTTTTATGTGGAAAATAAAATTAGGCTTTCTCCATGTTGAACCTTATTTAGAAATAAGACAAATGAGTGGAAGTTACAGGAAGATGGATTTTGACTCAATGCACAGAAAGGCTTTCTGCTGAGAGTTGATCTTCCCATCATTAGAATTGCCCTTTTTGGGCCTGAATGACCATTTTTCAGGCATGGTAACTAAATTAAAGACTGAATCATACAGCTTCTATGATTCTTTCCTATGCTAAGATTCCATAAGGTTGTTAAATTAAATGAACTTAATTAATTTCTACAACTATTTTGACCCCTTCTCTGTGGCAGCCAATTCACTGGGCCCTCCAGAAGTTAGGCAAGCACTGAAAAGGTTCTTACTTCACCAAACTTACAGTCCACATGACCGACCAAACTATTTAACCAAGAAAATTATCCTAAAGACATTCAATTTGAGCTAAAATTTTGAATGAGTTAAGGACTCTAGTTTCAGAAATGAATGGGGAAAAAATGATAGGATAGAGAAATGTTGAGATTTTAGATTCTTAAAAATATGGGCAGACATTTAATTTCACCAGTGATGGAGGTAGGTCTTGAGTTGTCTATGCAAAGTGAATTGCAATAAAGTAAAACAAACAAAAAAAACCCACTTTAAAACATGTATTTCTATATGCCCTGTTGGGTGTATTGAAGGGATGTAGAAGGGGTGGAGACTGTGGTCATGGCATTGGGGACCTTGTCTTTCAGAGGGGCCCAGTGGTTCCCATACCCTCACCCCTGTCTGAGTGGTTCCTTACACATAGGCCACCATTCTTGGCACCACGTGACCCTGTCATCCTGGCCACGGCTAAAGGGAATGAAAATAAATGCAATTTGGGGCCAGTGTGGTTGAAGTGAGGGTTGGTATGAAAGCTGGGCCAACAAGGTCTCTCTGTGGGGAAATGATTGGCTGTCCCCAACATGTTTCTTCCCTTTCCAAGTGTGAATATGAAAGATGCAAAGGAAACAGAGCAGTAGGATATAGCAGAAGCCAAAGAATGGCAGAGAACAAATTCCATGAGGTGGTGGAAGCAATGGCATGGAGGGAGTGAGAGGAGAGGAGAGCAAGTAGAGCCATGCAGGAGTGGCTGAGGCAGAGATAGACTTTAGGTCACGTCCATGATGCCAGAGAGCTAGATGCCCAAGCAATGGGTACCTGGATGACAAGAAACAACATACACATGTGAGCATGCAAGTAAGTGTCAACTTCTATGCTAAATACAAAAACTCTTGTGGGATATCAGAGGAGGGAAAGATCATGGCAGTCTTGGCAGTTAAGGAAGAGGTAAGATTTGAGCTGGGTGTGGATAGAACTTGAGTTGCCAAGGATGCCTTAAGTGGGAAGTGGGAGTGGGAAGGCTTTGTGTGTGGGGATGCAAAGACTAACATAACCAAAAGATCATACTTGGGAAAACTAGAAGAAGTATATCTGTACCAAGCAAGGGCAGAAAAGACAAATTTCCCAGACTCTGTTGCCCTCTTGAAAAACATCAAAATAGCCTCAGGGTGCTCCTTCCACGTTTTACGCTCTCCTCCAGGGAAGATTAAGTTTCCACTGGGGTGCAGGGGGAGCATCACCTTCAAATCCCTGCTGCACGCCCTCTCAATCCTCAAGGTCTCTCCTGCACTCACACTGGACTGCAAGCTTCTGCATTCACCTCCACTGTGACAGGGTGAAAGGCTCGTTCTGATAGTTTAATACTCTCTGCCGACAAAAGTGTAAATTGTGAGGGTGATTTGGGGACTGTGGACAGCTGACCACGGGACCAGGGTAGAGGGCTTCTAATCATTTTCTATAAATAACTAAACTTTCTCCAGCTGGTAATGATTTTCTGTCTCTCTTGGCAAAGTCTGAACTTGAACCAGGAAGCAACTTGTTCTGACTCGTTCCACAGGTGTTCTGACTAAAAACAAAACGGGGTCAATAATCAGCGGGGGATGGTTAAAGGGAGAAAGCATTGTTCTTTTCTCTTGCCACTGATGAGTTTTAAATAAATTTGATTCCTGGATTTTAAATTAGGGATACATCACTGTTCCTGGGAGGTGTAAACAGAGTTCCAGACATTTTTGCTCCCTGCTGAGGGCTGGAGAAAGCTGTTTCTGCATTTTTCTGAACAGAAAATTTTAACCGAGGGTCAAAATGACGGGGAGAATTCTCCACAAAAGCACGACAAGCAAAGCAAGGCCTGGTCTGTTAAAATCCTATTAACTGGCTCACAGATTTCCCATTTTCAGAAAAAAAGTGCCAAGTCCGCCTGTTGGTTTCTTATTCGTATGTGGAGAGATGCTTCTTGGAGGAGATCGTAAATACAATGTCTGTCAAACAATCCGACAGAGGGTTTCCGATGAAGTGCTAAACACCGCGGAATTCAGAGGGGTTCAGAGACAGGGTGGAAAATGAGAGCTGAGCTATGTTTCTGTGAGTTGCCTTGTGTGAAACAGTCAAACAGATAAGGTGGGTTACAGAATATAAAAATATCTGCGCAAACCCACTCATGGTGGGAAACTGGGCTCCAGGACTGGGACGGTCTGCTTCCAGAGCCCCTGACAAGCCCTCGGAGCACAGGATGGAGGTGAAGCTATGAGAGCTGTAACCACTTTCCAGCATCTGTAGGAAACTGCACTGTGCCCTATGAGAAGAGCTTAATCTCCAGAGTTGCCTTCTTTTGCAGTGAATCTTCTAGAACATTTAAGACTTACACGATGAGTGAATCTGCATTCTTACTGAAATCACTCTTAGTTCCAGGATGTTGAGTCCAAAGAAGAATTATGGTGGGAGAGTGGTCACAGAAGATAAAGCGGCTTCCTGTAATTGCAAACTACAAGACTTCCTCTAGGGTGTTGGATCGATGGGAGTTCATTGGGATTTATTGATAGGCCAAGGCAATAGGCTAAGAAAAGCTGAGCTTTCATCTTCTGCTTAGAGAACTGGGAGAGGATTTGGTGTCCTCCGTTCCAGCCCTGACTCCTCCTCTGAGGCCCGTGTGAGCTTGGTTAGGGAACTACCTTTGTGCTTTGGGACTTCAGAGGATACAATGATGATAGTTACAGGTTTTTTTTTTTCCTTGTTTATTTTATTTTTAAAATTTATTTATTTATTTTTGTCTGCGTTGGGTCTTCGTTGCTGCACACGGGCTTTCTCTAGTTGCTGCGAGCGGGGACTACTCTTCTCTGTGCGCGGGCTTCTCATTATGGTGGCTTCCCTTGTTGCAGAGCTCAGGCTCTAGGTCCGTGGGCTTCAGTAGTTGTGGCATGCAGGCTCATTAGTTGTGGTGCATGGGCTCAGTAGTTGTGGCATGTGGGATTTTCCCAGACCAAACCCATGTCCCCTGCTCGGGCAGGCGGATTCTTAACCACTGTGCCACCAGGGAAGTCCAGTTACAGGCCTTTTGAAGGAGGGCTGCTACCTCGGTCCCATTTGCTTCCTGCCACAAAGGGAAGGATAATAACCTGGTTGGTGAGTTTAGTAGATGCTCTGATGCATGGCCCAGGTCCTCCCTTCAGAAGGGGATCCTTGTCACACCGACTGCTGCGAGCACTTATTACTGACAGCTCACAGCTGTGAGCCTCCCAGGAATTGTTCCTGGCTTAAGGGAGCTGCCTTGCCCAAGGTCATGCCCCTTCCCCAGGCATAGACTTTATCCAATGACTTTTGATGCTAGGAACAAAGGCCCAGGCTACTCGCCTCAATTTAGGACAGTCCTAAAGATGGGTGGAGGCCTTTGTGGCACCTGCGTGTCTGTCCAACTTTTCTCTTTGCCACCTTGCTTTTTTCACCATCCCTCCTCCCACACCCAAGGGGTGACCCTGAAATACCCTCCAATAAACTTTCTGCATATACAGATCTCTGCTTCAGAAGAGTCTATTTCTGGGAGGACCAATCTCAGAGAGTGAGAGTCTAGGATATTGATTATGACTTATTTATTATAGAGCTGGGTCCTTGTTTTTAGGTAAGTTATTTAACTTGAACTTTTGAACAGTATTGCAGGAGGACTTGAGATATATTTCTCCTAAGGGGTCTCGGGTTGGAAAAGGCTTAGCCGCACTCTGATATGACTTCAAGAACCAGTATGTAGCAAGAAGATAGATTTTGTTTGGACCTGAAAACTTTCTGGAACTTTTAAAATCACACTTGTCACCTATGTGTCAGATTTTCGAGTTGAGTATAACAGCTTGTTTACTGACTGTTATGTCATCTTTCCAAAGCCATTTTTTCTTTAACTGCTGTGACTGCTACAGTGCAGGTGTAATGATCCTGTCATCCGTGCTCTGAACATTGGAGGATTCAAGTCCCATCCCCTCTGTATTCTGCATTATCCCCTCCCTCCACAGAAAAGTTGGGTCACTTTATTTTCTTTGTTTCCTCTCTTACTGAAATAGTTCTGCACTGAGACAGCATTGCTGTTTCCAGGGAGACAGTGAAAAGCAAGTCAACTCAAAGAACTCTGAGGAGAGGGATTGATAAATGACACAAGATGCCTGTGTTTTAGAGGAAGGCAGAAATACCTGTGAGCTGTTCTGGGGATAAATAGAGAACTTTTAACAAGGCTATATTGAATATTCAGAGGTCTTCATAAAAGATGAAATATATTTATTAAATGATGATAACAATGGGTTAATATTTTCCATCAGGGAGCCTAGTATTACTCATTAGTTGGAAACAAATCACTACATATCTAGGTGCAAGAAGTAAATTATAGATGATACATTTTCTTACCTTCTCTCTTTGAATAGAGTTGAAAGTGACCCATCTTTTCCAGTACGCATCCATCAATTTAATACTTCTTGTCATTTACTGTAGGTCCCTATTCTGTTCTCCATGGTTCCATTTATATCTTTTAATGCTGCAGAATTTTTGGACTTTTTGGAAGAGATCAAAGCTAGTCATTATTATCAAACACTTCTGTGTTCCTTTATATTTAAATCAGAACAGGGGGATTTTGTGGTACTGTTAGATATGGTCTAATATTACCACTGAAAAAGCATTTTGAGAGATTGCAGGTATGCAAATCAGCATGTGAGTGGGTCAAGAAAGAGATGGAGGGGAGTGACAGACTAAGGTAAAATTTGAAGGCTAGACTAATGGGAAATGGAGAGTGAAGGGGGGCAGGATGTTTTTAGTCATCCGAATGTGTCATTTTAAGTCAAAAGGATGAAGACCAGGCAAACTTCTCAGCTCCTCAAAGAACTGATTTTCCTAAAAACAACAACAAAACAACCTCCCCCCATATCAAATTACTTAATAGTGATAAGAGAGGCAGAATAAATGATTTCTGTATCCTATTTTGGTGTTGTATAGTTAAATAATAGCTATTGCACATCCAGCCAACTGCCCAGAGCTATGCAATGAAGGCTGTCTACATTCCAGGAAAAAGAGTGTGGCCAGTGGCCCTGGAGGACAGCAGAGAACTGCTCTTGGATAGGATGCTCCTGATGCAGGGACTACAACTCACCAAGGTTACCTCCTCTAACCACTCCACCGTGCGAGAGAGATGGGCCCTCTTTTTGTCTCAGGAAGGTATTCCACTCAAGACTCTGCTCCCAGACTGCTTTCTGTGGGGTTACCATTCAGGGAGTTTTAGCTCTAAAACCTGAGTCTCAGTGTTCTCATCAGTAAAATGGGGATAATAACAGTACTAAATTCATAGAGTTGTGAGCTATAAGCACATAAAGGCTGTCATTCAGTAGTTACCCAATAAACATGGCCATTACAAAACTAATGATTATTATTCCATGTGACTGGGCTTTTTCAGAGAATTTTTAATTAGGATTTCTTTTGATGCTTGGTTCAGGACAGATTTTTGTAACCAATCATAGTACTGTTTCTCTCTGAACTCAGAAGCAGGTCCACAATGGCCTCTCCATAGTACATAAGCTGCAGACAGTCACTCCCAGACAGCATTTCACAGACGAGAGGACCTGGCTGCCAAGATGAAATAGTCAGTTAATGGTAGTGGACCTGAGGAGAGAAGGAATTAACGTCTTAAAGAACCAGCTTCCTAAATGTAGTATTTCCTCTTGAAAGTTAGGAGGCTGGGTTGAAATAGAACAATTAAAAATATGTTTCATTACCTTTAAACCTAAAGATCACTTTAACTGGGCAAGCATATGTGATTTAGAGATTTAAGGTCTTGCTATTCCTAAAATGTTGGTTCTCAAGGAGGTTAATATTATTGCAATAAAGCTGAATTCCAAACTAGCTCTTCCTCTGAATGTTCCAGTAAAATAAGGGCTTCCTGAGCCCCTGCTCCAGGCATAGTATGGTGCCAGATTCCACGGCAGATTAGACACTATGGAGGAAGCAGTCCAGGGTCCAGCATCACAATGGCTATAACTATGGGGAGGATCCAATATGCTTTTCTGTACCTATGATTTCCTGCTAGATTTTTCTGCACAGAAATGTAGCTGGAAGATATAACTCTTTAACGTCTTCCGAATAATGAGTCATAGGGTTCAGACTAGAGTCATGATGCCAGAACCATCTTTCTTTTGTTCACCCACTGAGGGGTGTCATAAATATCACCAACTATTGACTTTTCACTACCTGTTTTCTCTTTTTCTCTGGTTAATGGTGCATCCACCTTGGCTTAATGGACAAAGTTACTCACTAATCACCAGAATAGACAAATAAACAAAAATGATCTACACTAAAAGCATAATGTGGGGAGAATAAATTGGGGTTTCAGTTGAATTAAGCTAAATATAAGTCAACAGTGAGATGTGGCAGACAAAAGAGATACTGCAATCTGAGATTACTAATGCAGTGTCTGGAAGGAGGGAAGTGTTAGACCAGCGGTCCTCAATATTTTTAAAGTCACTGATTTCTTTGAAAATATGTAAGCTATGAAACTCTCTCAGAAGAAGTCATGTACATATGAAAGTTTGGGTACACTATTATGCAGTAAATGTTCTTCCCTAACCACCATATGCTGTCAATATTTAATTTCATATTCAGCATTTCCTATGGACTGGGCACTGTCCATGCTCATGAAATAGTAATTACTTCCCTGTTCTCTCAACCCACCTGAGAGTAAGGTAGGTGAGTGGATTCATGACCTTGTCAAGGGCATGCCTGACCCAGCAGGTGGGAACCACCACTGAGATTCTGGGACTCTTGATATGGTCAACTTTGCAGATCAGGCTTCCTTTCCACTCAAGGTCAGAAGCAGAGGTGAGGGTACACTCCAATAACTGTGAACTACATTGTAACCAGTAGACCCAGAAACCAGGGTGGTTCCATTGGAATTTCCTGATTAGTGAAATGCATGCTGAAATGTTTAGGGGAAAATGTATGGATGTCTGCTACTTACTTTGAAATCCATCAAAAAATAAGATGGAGTGATGGATGGATAGGAGTAAACAAATAGACAAATAATAAAGAGGTATTATAAAATGTTACTGGTCAAATTTAAGTGGAGTTCATTTTTCTGTTTGAAAATTTTCATTTGAAAAAAAGAAATAATTTGGAATTTGGTCAACAAGGTCAGTTCTGATGGCAATACCTAATTGAATGGAAATTTTCAATCACTGTGGTTATTTCCAGGAAATGAAACTTAAGTCACAATAATCAATGCAGCTTGTACTTGTTATTGATCTTTTTGGGACCTGTCTCATTCTGTTTCCTCAGTTTTGTATGACCATCCATCACTCATTAGAGAATCAATTTTACAGAACTACAGTTTCTCCTCACTTAGGCTCAAAGATGGTGATGGTGTGGGAGGAAGCTGTAATGTGGAGGACATTTGCTGTTTCAATTCCTTGAGGGGCAAATGGGGTGGAAACATAATTGAAAGATCAAAAGTTCATGTATGTACAGGGTAAAGCAAAAGTTGTAATTCCATTTGTTTCTTAATAGCACGAAACCCCTTGTTTTTAATCAAGAGAAATAAAAGCAACCATTTCCACATTTAAGTAATTTTCTCTCCTTTTCTGTACCCTAATCATGTTAGTTATAGCATGCCTGTGCTTAGGTCTGCTTTGTAAACAGACTGTTGGCTCTTGTGATTTAGATAGATAGATAGATAGATAGATAGATAGGTAGGTAGATAGATAGGTAGATAGATAGGTAAATAGATAGATAGACAGATAAACAGACAGACAAAAGTGTGTGTGTGATTCTGTCCTCTTTGTCCTGAAGCCCATCACCTTCATGTTTCATTTTGATTGCATTTAATAGTAAAATATAGTTCTTTGTTATTGAGATAGTAAATAAACCTATTTTTTGTTTCATGACAAAATCTTAAACATTTTATTTGTCCTTGTAAAAAATAAATTTAAACTTATAGAAAAGTCACAGAAATAGTACAGAGAGTCTCCATCTATCTTTCACCTGCATTCCCTAATACTGACAAGCTACATAACCTAAGCATAGGAAATTAACACTGTTACAATACTATTAACTAATCTATAGACCCTATTAGTATTTCACCAGTTTTTGTACAAATACCTCTCTTTTGTTCCAGGCTCCTATACTGCATTTTCTATAATCATTTCTCTGTTGTTCTTTGTCTTTCATGACCTTGAGACTTTTAAAAAGGACCGGCCAGTTGTTTTCCAGTGTTTCTTTCAATTGAATTTGTTCAATGTTTTCTCATGATAATTGAGGTTATGTATTTGGGGCAAGAGTACCACAGAAGTGATGTGCCCTTCTCAGTGTATAATGTCAGAAGTGTACATGATGTTAAGTCTTATTAGTGGTAATGACATTACTGTGATAACTTGTTTCTCATGGCCTCTGCCAGGTTTCTCCACTATTAAGTTACAATTTTTCTCTTTGAAATTAATAAATAATTTATGGGGAGGTAATTGGGGACTATGCAAAGATCCCACTTCTCAACATACTTTCACTCACTAATTTTAGCCTCCTTTATTGATTCTTGTCTATAACATTATTACTGTGCTTGTGTAATGGAGATTTTGTGTTTCCATCACTCTTTCTACATTCATTAGTTAGAATTCTATTGTAAGGAAAAGCTGCCCCATTTCTCTCATTTATTTATTTGTTCATCTACTTATTTACTTGAGTATGGACTCATGGATATTTCTATTCTCTGGGTTATAATCTATTACTATCATTATTTAGTTTGATAATCAAGTTCTCCTAGTTTTGGGTTTTGAGGGGTTCCTTCAAGTTGACCCTCATGTCCTTTCAACATACTCTCCTTATCATTATTGGGACATTTCCTTACATGCTGGCACCACACAAAGTTCCAACGCTTATCTTGTAATCTGCTTGCCCTAGACCTGGTATTAACCAATTTCACAAGGAGCTCTCATTCCTTTCATTTAAGTATGGTATTTAGAAAGTAAAATCTGGATCCTGGGTGTGCTCACTGCCGCTAGGTACCATAGTTTCTAGGCTCTTTCAGTAGGCAGTAGTAGAAAATATAACATATGAACATCTGTATTTCTATCTTTCTCTATCTATCTATCTATCTATCTATCTATCTATCTATCTATCTATCATCATCATCTGTCTACCTATCTATCTAAATTTGATTTCAAACTGATACCTCTCATTTTAATCTACTCCACAGGTTTTATTCTAATCTTTCCCTTTTATTTGTAACTCTTTCCTCTGATAGTGAAAAACCAGATTCTTACTTCACCCCTAAGTTTTATAAAAATCAGATTCTGATCACTCACCATATATTTACTTATTTGCTGAGTCCAGGTATACACATAATGTGGTTTTACAGTTGCTAACCCAATCTGCTCTGAAAAATTTACTAACTGAAATACAATTTATGTACAATGCTGTTTGTCTTCAGCCTTAGAGTATGCAGTCAATACTATTTTTCAAAGTCATTCAGAGGAGCATTTTCTTTCCCCATCTCCATCAGTGAGTTATGTTACTCATTTGCAGTACATTTAGGTTCATTTGTTGCTGTCGAGTTTGGGGTTCTTCTACATACTGATTGGTTTTAGTTGTTTATTTATTTATTAGGTATGTGAAACATAAGAATTGTTTTAAAAGTATGGGCTATGCGAAAAGTAAACCAGAGAAGTGTTTACTCCACTTCCAGTTCCCCATTTTTCTACCTCATTCCCACACACAGTCTGTTGGCACTAAGCTTATTAGTTTCTAAGCTATTCTTAAATTTCTTTCCTAAGAGATGCATGGATACATTTATGTTTTTATGTACTTTCTTACTGGAAAGACAGTATGCTATAGATATTATAGTCATCCCTTGGTGTCCATGGTGGATTGGTTCCAGGACCCCCCCATGGATACCAAAAATCCACAGATACTCAAGTCCCTTATATAAAATGGTGTAGTATTTACATATAACTTACACACATCCTCCTCTAAACTTTAAATCTCTGGGTTACTTGTAACCTTTTTTCTCTTTCTGACTTACTTCACTCTGTATGACAGTCTCTAGGTCCATCCACCTCACTACAAATAACTCAGTTTCGTTTCTTTTTATGACTAATATTCCATTGTATATATGTGCCACATCTTCTTTATCCATTCACCTGATGATGGACACTTAGGTTGTTTCCATCTCCAGGCTATTGTAAATAGAGCTGCAATGAACATTTTGGTACATGACTCTTTTTGAATTATGGTTTTCTCAGGGTATATGCCCAGTAGTGGGATTGCTGGGTCATATGGTAGTCCTATTTTTAGTTTTTTAAGGAACCTCCATACTGTTCTCCATAGTGGCTGTATCAATTTACATTCCCACTAACAGTGCGAGAGGGTTCCCTTTTCTCCACACCCTCTCCAGCATTTATTGTTTGTAGATTTTTTGATGATGGCCATTCTGACTGGTGTGAGGTGATACCTCATTGTAGTTTTGATTTGCATTTCTCTAATGATTAGTGATGTTGAGCATTCTTTCATGTGTTTGTTGGCAGTCTGTATATCTTCTTTGGAGAAATGTCTATTTAGGTCTTCTGCCCATCTTTGGATTGGGTTGTTTGTCTTTTTGATATTGAGCTGCATGAGCTGCTTGTGAATTTTGGAGATTAATCCTTTGTCAGTTGCTTCATTTGCAAATATTTTCTCCCATTCTGAGTGTTGTCTTTTTGTCTTGTTTATGGTTTCCTTTGCTTCTTATGTTTACTTCTATATTACTAAATAATATACTTAATCACTATTTCTTTTTTTTGCAGTACGCGGGCCTCTCCCGTTGTGGAGCACAGGCTCTGGATGCACAGGCTCAGTGGCCATGGCTCACGGGTCCAGCCGCGGTTCACAGACTGGGGCACGAACCCGTGTCCCCTGCATCGGCAGGTGGACTCTCAACCACTGCACCACCAGGGAAGCCCTCCATCACTATTTCTTGATCTGAGATTTAAAACATTATTTGATAACTTTCAATCATGGTAGCCCCAATTATCTTTAAACAGGGAAATCCCAAGACAACCCATATTTGCTTCTTTGATGATTATATTACTTTGTACATTTAGCTGGACCTTATTTTTTTAGTAATATTCCTTCCAGTAATTTGGAACATGTAGTCAAATTTATTGTCCTTCATATTATTGATTTGAATATTTAAAATGTTTGTCATTTTTCAATTTCTGAAATTATTGGTGACTATTGACTCCCTCCATGAAAGATGAGGAAATCAGTTCACTTTCAATGGCCCATGACATACCTGCTACCCCTTTCTACCTTCTGTTCTGTATTAGTAGACTCAAGAGTTTTTATTACAGTTCATTGTAATTAAAATGATAAATACTTACAATGAACTGAAATGAAACCTTAATAAACTATAATAGTATAGTAAATACATTAATAAAACTAAAATGCTGTAATAAACTATAACATAATACTGTAATATAAAACTAGAATAAAATGTTTCTTTTTATAAGAATTAAGATATATTCAGTCTTATAACCATAGTCAAAATAACTATCTAGACTAAATTTTCTGCTGAAATAGTTCAAAGATCTTTCTAGTTCTTTCACATACAAATTTGTGCATCTGTGATTATTTTGGTTTTCATCTTGATTGTCAGGGTTATGTTGTTATGATATTTTAAAGAAGGGTATATATTAATTATGTTTCCAGAATCCCTGCATATTTGAGAACTTCTTTCTGTTGTTGTCATAAAGAATAGAACCTAAATTGGGGAAAGTTCTTGGATCATATGTCCCTTTATTCTTTCAGAATTTGGTAGACTAGCTCCACTATTTTTTCAGTATCTGCATTTGTTTAAAAAAAAAAATTGGGCTACTTTTGAAATTCAATAACTTATTCAAGAATGAAGGTATACTCCTTATGTTTATAAATGTTAGGTAGTATATGATGATCCTGTTAAATCTGTATTCATATTTTATTTCAGGAACATTCTCTTCCATTATGCTTTTGAATATTGTGTGTGCACTAGCTACTCTGTTCTCTTTCTCTTCAGGGCCAAAAAGCTGTATATTGGTTCCCTACAGTGGGTTCCCCAAGTGGACCATCTTCGTCTGAGCACTTTGAATTTTTCCATTTTATTTCTATTGTGTGTGACTTTTTAAAGCCAGAAACTTTTTTTTTTCTGCAGTGCTTATTAAGCTTTTCACTGCTGCTATTCTGTTTTAATTCCATCTCCCTTTCCATTGAAAACTGTTTTGTTATTTCCTCTTTCATTTGAATTTACAGAGGACATGTTCCTTTAATTTCTTTGAAGATATGAAGTATTGTTGCTGAAATATTTCTTTTCTTTCTTGGAGGTAAATCTTCCCAAGATTGCTTTCTTTATTGTCATTTATTTCCTCTTTTTCTTTCTTTTCTGTTGTTGTCCTTGTAGACATTGTTTTGCATATGTCTCCTCCTTCATTTAAAAACATTTATTCAACTCCTGAGTGTTGACTTTCTGTCCAGATCTTCCTCTTGATCCCCCAATCTGTACTTAGATGTATCTCAGTTTGCTTCTTTTCTTTCATGGGCAATGTGTAAATATTTCCTTAGGGCACAAGCATGGAGGGTTGGAAACCATATTTAGTAAGGTATTTTTTCCCCCTTGTTCTGTCATTTGATTGCTTGATGCACATATGAACAAAGCTGGTGGCTGAGAAGCTGGGAAGACAGACAATGGTCAAGCAGGGCAGGAGAAATATCATTAATTCCTTACCTTATTTTTCGGTTTACTTTATTCAGCTTTTGGAGGAGACTTTTACCATTATCTTTTCTCCAGAGCTTTTCCTATCTGCTTCTCTATTGTTTTACAATTTTATGTATCTCGTGGTTTTCAACACATACGTGTGTGTACATAATATTATATATATACAGAAAGAGAGTCAGAAAAACAGAAAGAAAAAGAGGAGAGGAGAGGAAAGAATAGACTAGCTGGATTATTATATTCTTTAGGCTGAAACCATATCTTATCTCATTTCATATGTTCTATACAGCACCTAATTCGATGCCTAGTTCAGTACCTTTCTCAAAGGCACGGGAGTACAAGTTTAGAACGGGGGTAACAGTTACTGGTGTGAGCCACTGACTCTGCCTGGCATGGTAATAAGCACTTTTATGTAGTATGTTTTCTTTCACAGTCTCAATAATCTTAATGAGATAGGTCCCATTATTGTTTCATTTTATACAACAGACAAATTTACCAGAGGCCACATGGCTAGTCAATGGAGAGCCCAGGGAATCAAACCCTGGACTGTCTGACCCCAAAGCTGATGTTCTCAACCAGTACATGTCCCTCTTAAAGCAAAAGCCTTCAGGCAGGGTGACTGATGCTCCAAGGTCCTCTCTTTCTTTTCATTTTGTTCAAACGCCTTTATGAACCTACTTTCCAATATTCCCCTTTAGTGTGCTCCTGACTGACTCACTTCTCAAGAAGCCTGGTCCAAACAGGGCTTCTGGCCTCAGATTTGCAGGGAAGAGCCAGATTTGAATCTCTTTGATGAAAAAACTGAAGACCAGCCCCTTATTTCTTAGAATTTAAAATGACATTGCAAATTCAAACTTTGGTGGCCTGGAGCCAGCTGTGGAATCTGCCTTGGGAGAACCTGATGTTTTTCACAGATGGCTCAACACTCATGAGTGACAACCTGCAGATTTACGCAGGGAGGATGGGAGGGGACCCTTTGGGCCCTTACTGAAGTTTGGCAAGTTAAAGTTTATCTCACCTGATTGGATCCTGCTTTCCTCAGTTATTGTTGATCTCAGGGAGGCTAGGAAGGCTGAGCTCATCCTCACTGGGCAGAGAAAACTGAGGAGCATAGAATGCCTGTGCCTGTGCCCTCAATTTGGTGGTATCTCTGTGACTGAGTGTGTGTGTGTGTGTGTGTGTGTGTGTGTGTGTGTTGGCTTCAATAGGGTGAAAGGAGATGCTGCACTGTGATAAGTTTTTTAAAAAAAATTTTCAAAATTCTTTATATAGAAAATTTAGGAAGTGCATAAATGTAGTCATAATTCCATTATCCAGAGGTATCCATATTCTTATTTTGATGAATCCAGTATTTTTCTACTTATGTATTTGTATATATTATATTTACCTAATAGGCACAGATTCTTTTAAATATTAATATGGATCAACTAATTTGTCTACCCATTCTATTTTACAGCATGTTGTCTATGACTATCTGGTATTCTATTGAATGGGTATGCTATTATTTCCTTTATCAACTAGGAACCCTTCCTTGGTGTCAGTTTCAATCATCCATAGTGAGAGGGTATTTGGACCAAGAGCCTCAGTGGCGTGAGTTATGTTTCTCAGACCTTGGCTTTCTTCCTTCAACCATCCTGTTGCAATGAATTTTACATGACCTGCAAGGGCATCTTCCCCTGGCACCTTCAAGGGATTTGCTCAGGATATTGATATTGAAAGGGTAGACAGGGCAATTCATGTGTATAGATGGACATCTTTAAGGAATCAAAGCATTGAAGAAATGGGAAATTGTTTCAGTTACATCCATTAAAAAGAAAGAGAAAAATAGAAGAGAAAGAGGGAAAAGGAGAGGGAGAGAGAGAGGGAGAGACCAAGACTTCACTTGTTATCTGGAAGAAACAGACTCGCAGAGAGCAAATTAGTGGTTACCAATGGGGAGGGTCAACATGGGGGTGGGGGAGCGGGAGGTACAAACTACTGGGTGTAAGTTAGGCTCAAGGATGTATTGTACAACATGGGGAATATAGCCAATTTTTTTTTTTTTTTGCGGTAAGCGGGCCTCTCCCTGCTCCGGACGCGCAGGCTCAGCGGCCATGGCTCACAGGCCCAGCCGCTCCGTGGCATGTGGGATCTTCCTGGACTGGGGCACGAACCCGTGTCCCCTGCATCGGCAGGCTGACTCTCAACCACTGTGCCACCAGGGAAGCCCTAGCCAATATTTTGTAATAATTGTAAATGAAAGTAACCTTTACAAATTGTATTAAAATTTCAAAAAATTCCACAAAACAGAAAAGAAAATATCTAGAACGTTCTTTAAGCTCCTCACAAGCTTGGGAATAAAAGCTCTGTTCAGGGCAGCACATAGTGGTGCTGTTTATAATTGAGGGCAACTATAATAGAAATAATTATCCACACTTCTTTTATAGCATATACTAAGGGCCATAGTTAATCCTCTCAATAACACTTCGTGGTAGTTTTTGTCATTATGTCCCTATTTTACAGTGAGGAATTTGAGGCACACAGAAAGGGAGAGTAGCAATACCCCCCACCCCCCGCCCAATGCTCAGAGTGGAAGAGTGTGACCCAGTCCTTCCTTGTTGCAGATCAAGATGGAGGGAAGTAATTTAGTGGAACTAACCTAGGACCCCCCATACCTGGAGATGTTTGCAGGACTGGACACCCTCCAGCTTCTAGTGGGCATGACAGCACCGTGTCACTCAGAAATGGGGACCAACATGCCTGTCACACTAGGAGATCCTGGACATTGTCCTGAGATAACAATTGAGAATCATTCAAGGGTCAATATTTAGTAATTTATGTACACTTCTCATCTCTTTCAGACTATTTGACTCTTTCCTCTCTTCTTCCAAAATTTAGTCTCTTAAAGGTTTTCAAAGAAATCAATGTCTGAAGTTCATGCTTTGATTTCAAATGGCCACTCATTCCAGTACAAGCTAGATTCTGGGGTAGATAGACTTGGGCACTGGAGGCTGCAGAGAATTAAGGTTTGATGAGGACATGTAATTTCTGACCTTGAAGGTAATGCTTGTGCAGACTTTCTTGAGTGTGTAGGGAAGAGGAGGGAGCTGGGGCTGTGGTTAGGTCTGGTCTCAACCTATTTGGGGTCCTAATGACACTATTGGACACTTGGTAACTAATGCGAATGACGTGGCTCAGAGGATGGAGACAATCGTGGTCTGGTGTGGCTCGGGCAAGTGGGCTTCTTTGTAAAAGTGAGCAGTGACTGTGGAGGGAGACCTATTTCATAAAGTGATGACAGTGTCATTACCTCAAAACCACTCAACAAACCAGAATACTTATGGAAAGGACCTTTGGGTTAGTTGACTTTCTGTTTACAGAAAATTTAAGCAGAGAACTATAGACCCGTTTAAAAAGCAAGGGCATTATAGGAACCATAAATGCATCTTGGTTTTGTCCTTGAGAATTTATAGTACCTGAGGGCCATCGTTCTGAACTTAATTTTCATTATTTGGTGATACAGTCGTAGAAGGTTTAGGATAAATGGCTGAATGTGTACAAATCCCAGGTTATCCCTGAGAACTTAGATTACAAACAATTCCTGACACAAACTGTCTTGCTGTCATTTCTTTCTTTCAGGCAATGTGGTCTAAGAGAAGCCAATGAGCACAGGATCCTGAGACACAGCCCAGGTCTCCGGTCTCTGGTCTGCCAGAGATAACTGGCTGGGGGCCTTGGACAAACAGCTGCCTTGGATATCAAGTTGGTCTAAAGTAAAACGAGGAGTTGCACCAGGAATTTTTAAGGTGTCTTCCAGCAGTAATATTTGATGATACGTGAGTTACGGCTTGGGAAGAAAGAAGGGAGAGAGAGAGGGAGAAAGGAAATGGGAGAGGTAGGAAGGAAGAAAGAAGAAAGGAAGAGAGGGAAGAAGGATGGAATAAAGGAAGGAAGAGAAGGAGATAAGGAGGATATGAAAAGAAATTAGGACAGGTTCAAATTAGTTGAGCCCCTCTTATCTGCCTGTAACAGACAACGCTATCTACTGCTGACACATAACTAGTCAAATCTCTCATCCTTCTGCTTTTCAATGGGGCTGAGTCTGACGCTCCCACTGTCTGGCCACGACTCCTTTTGGCTGAGCAAGGTAGATATGTAAAGCTGCAGCATTAAAAGTGGCTGAGAAGAGCTAGATTTACCCACATTAGGAAAGGCAACACACCAAATCTGGAAAAGTATATTTCTGGGGGAGAGACTGTTCAGCAGCTGCTGGGAAGATTTTGGGGGAAATAGATGCACAGAGGGGATATTTAGGAAATTTCCCTATATGTATCACAAAAATATAAAGCATGCTTTTCACTCTTCAAGACTTCAGTGAAAGTTTAAATTGCTTCTTAATGCTATTTTTATGTTCAACTTGCGTCTTCTTTGAGTATCACACTATGCTAAGACCAGTCCCATTTTATCTGTGTTATAAGAGGTTTTGCTGGGTAGGGATAGGAGAAAGTAGGCACATTCAAATTCTCATGGAGTGTCCGGAGAAAGCTCAGGTTGTGCATTTTTAAGAGCAGACTTCAAGGAAAATGGAGCCCAGGGAAAATATGAATTACAAAGGCAGGATGAAAATTTGAAAATGATAAACAGAGGAAGGCAGGCTTTAGTTGGTCTTATCCTGAGAAACTCTTATCAGTGGAGAAGACAAGGATTTAAATAAGCAAAACAACCCTCGACTGAAAAAAAAAAAAGCACAACCTAAAAGTTGAAAATTATGTTTTATTTGGTGGACTTTCTGAAGACTTCAAGCCCGGAAGACAGCCTCTCAGATTGCTCTGAGGAACTACTCTGAAGAGGTAAGGGAGGAGTCGGACATATAGGAGTGTTTGCAACAAAAACCGGGTAGTTGAAACATCAAAAGATTACTGTAAATTAAAGAAAACCAGACATCTCCGATTAATGAATTTAGCGCTTTTCTATGTATAGGAAGATGCAAGAGTCTGGGCTCATAGAAATCAGTCCTTTGATATGCACCTTCATTAACTAGAGCCAGTATTCTGTTTTTCTCCATCCTGGATCCCCTCAGGGGGTACGGTTGGACATGGCTGCAGTGGCTGATGTCTTGATGACCTCAACATCCTTTGTTTACTGACATGGCAGGAAAAATTCTTCCTCCACACAACCTCAAACTTGTTGACTGTGCTTTCCCTGGTCACCTCCTATAACTGTCCTCCCTACCTGACATCTTTTGACTTTAGTTGAAGATGGTATTTAAGGTAGTGGCTTCATCCATTTTGGCGAGTTTATTTTCTTGGTCTCCTCTCCCAGGTGAGAAATGGAATATTGCCTGCCTTATCAGTAAACAAAGGATGCCACAGTCACCAGCGATTGCAGCCACAGCCTTGGTGAGCCGGTGAGCCCCGAGGAACCTCAGGAAGGGAAAGCATACCTGCCATCTAGCAGCCATCAGACTGTAGTCACTCCCTACGGTGAACCCTGAGGAAACTCAGAATGTGGAAACACAGGATGCTGGCCCCAGATAGCTGAGGTGCACATCAAAGGAATGATTTCAGTGAGCCCAGACTCTTGCATCTTTCCACACATAGAAAAGCACTAAATTCCTTAACTTGAGATATCTAGCTTTCTTTTATTAACATTAACCGTTTGTTCCTACTACCTGCCCTTTGTTGCAAAACTCTTATATATCCTAGCTCCCCCCTCGCCTCCTTGGAGCAGGTTTCCCAGGGTTACTTGAGATGCTGCCTCCCAGGCTTGAAGTACTCAGCATGTCCACTGAATAAAACATAAGTCTCCACTTTTAGGTTGGGATATTTTTCTTAGTCAACACATGTGTACAGTGTTACTAAACTTTTGTCTGATTTTCTCCTATTAAATTATTTCATGTCAGTTTAACTCTTGGACCAGCCAGAAGAACCTAGAAGGGTAGGAGGGAAAATTTTCTTCTCCAACAAAATTCTCTGAGAGATGCTTGGTGGAGCTCCTGAGGGTGCCTGCTGTTTAGCCCTGTGTGACGAGGTCAACGGCAGTTCCTCCTGCATAGGGGTGCTTCTCCACACAATAGGATAGAGACCAGCAGGGGGAAGGATATTTTTCTGGCTTGCTCTTTTTGTGTGTTCTCTGGTGAATTGAAGGTCCTCTCCAGCTGTGAGAGTGTCTAACCTGGTTAAAAGCTAAGAGATTGCTGTGAATGCAAGACAATTAACATTAGATAAAATCATTTATAAACATTATTCTAAATAAGGCTGTCCCAGCTGTTGGTGGCCCTTTTGAAGGCATCAGATTTGCAGTCAGGGTGTAGAGATTTATTGCTCTGTTCTCAAGTGTTCTCATCACTATCTCATTTTTGTTCTGGAATTTTTTGTAGGCTTTTTATTTCACTTCAAAAAAATATGCTTCTGGCAGGATTATTTGAGAGGGAGATGTTCCAAGGAAGGGAGATTAGGAGACTTTATGCCCTCTAAAGTAGAAAATAGTGGGAGAAAATTAAAACTTCTCTCACACATTTTCTCAGGTCAGGAGTGACTAGCGATATAGCCATCCAGTGATGGGGGTCTTGTCAAAATATTGCTGTCGCTGAGATCAATGACAAACACAACAGTTTGTGAGTGTGTATGTGTTAAAGGGGTGTTTCTATCAGAGCTGCCAAATATTTCAAATGTCTTTGGGTTGTAATTTAAAGTATAAATACCAAAGGCAAGGGCATATTTTAAGACAAAAATAAAACATAAAACTGCTGTCACTACTGTGGAAGGAAAATCAGAATGGAGTTGGTATGGAGCCGGGAGGACATCGAGGAAGCATGACTTCTGCGCTTCTCAGTCTGGATGGAATCTGACCTTTGACCACTTATTGTCTTCACGTAGCAGCAGGCAACCAGAACATCTGCCCAAGGTTCCAGAAGCTCAAGATACTTATCAGACCCTTACCCTAAAATAGCTTGTGACAGTCTATCCATTAAGGACAAATATTTCCTTTTCTGCGTGAGACAACTTTAACAATCTTGGGGCTTTTAACTTTATAAGCCCTTGGATCTTTCTCATCCCCAGAACACTGTTGGTTTTACCTGAAAATGTGTCTCCAGAATTGCAATTCCAAGACCCCAAACAAACTCTTTTATTCTTTGCAGACTTCTGCATTTCTTGGTTGACCCTACACATGTGTGAAAATATAAAATAAAAATGCCTATTAGTAATCATATACTCCATTAAAATGAATTTTAGTGAGCTTGAAATAGCATTTTTAATGCAAACTTATGGCATAGGAAAGATACTGATGAATTAAAAAATAATAATAATTTATCCTTTCTACTCTTCTGTTGGCTGCAAGGTACCTCTACAGTGTGAGAAAATCTCCCAGGATAGATGGTATATGAAATTTCATATCTTCTTCCCTGGAGTTGGGACTTTTGATGTTCAGTTAGTTCCCCTACATATTGTAACCTCTGTTTTGTAACTAAATTGAATGTGCTACCTAGGATAGTTTACTGGATCGAATTTTGTAATTTAGTATGATAGGTAAGCCAGTTTGCTTGACTTTAGGTAAAAACTTAGGAGATGTGTGGACAAAGCTTCCTTTGTACCTACAAATGTATTCTTCTGTGCTTTGCTAAACCCAGGACAGAGCCTCTTGATTATTGGGGCTGGTGAAGCCTAAGAGAAAAGGCCTTTCTGGGCTTGGAGCACCCCAGGGGGTCTGCTGCAAGTTGGGGTCTGGGAGGTGGGACGCCAGGAGGCATGCTGATGGGACAGTAAAGACAGTGAGGCCCAGGGAAGTCAGAGTAAAGACCTGGAAATGCTGCAGGCTAGAACGCCAGGGTGAAATGTAGCTATAAACGTGGAATTAACACGTAAGAGAAGGAATTGAAAGGCGCTGAGTGGAGCCCAAAGAAGGTGCTTGAGGTAAGCAAAGTTACATCTTTACATTTAAAATTATATTTATTTAATATTTTGTGTTTATAAAAGTGATATCTACTTACTGAGGAAAACTTGGAAAGGACAGATAACTCTTAAGAGAAAAGAAATTGTAATTACCATCTTTTTCCCCACTGGAGTTAACTGTTTTGAATGTTTTACTTTGTGTCCTTCCTTTAATTCATTTTCCCAAGTATATACATCAGATTAAGGTCATATTACATAGGTGTCTATGACCGTATATCATTTTTTTTCTCATAATGTTCTCTGTTTATTCAACATTCAAGGAGCATTTGCTCTGTGACTGTTGGAAATTTGTTTTCCTTTATTTTTTTATTTTTAATTTTTTTTGATGTAGTGAATGTGTATATCACATAAACTTGTGTACAAATACCATAGTGTTCTTTTCTTAATTGAAATGTAGTTGATGTATAATATTATATAAATTACAGGTGTACAATATAGTGATTCACAATTTTTAAAGGTTATACTCCATTTATAGTTATTATAAAATATTGGCTATATTCCCTGTGTTGTACAATATATCCTTGTAGCTTACTTTATACCTAATAGTCTGCACCTCTTAATCCCCTACTCCTATCCCCTCTCCACCACCACTTCCCTCTCTGCACTGGTAACCACTAGTTTGTTCTCTA
This sequence comes from Aethalodelphis obliquidens, assembly GCF_003676395.1. Classification (NCBI taxonomy): domain Eukaryota; kingdom Metazoa; phylum Chordata; class Mammalia; order Artiodactyla; family Delphinidae; genus Aethalodelphis; species Aethalodelphis obliquidens. The sequence continues at coordinate 12,695,990 of NW_020837965.1, read as the reverse complement.
TATCTGTGAGCCTGCTTCTCTTTTGTTATATTCACTAGTTTGTTGTAGTTTTTAGATTTCAAATATAAGTGTATCATACAGTATTTGTCTTTTTCTGTCTGACTTATTTCACTTAGCATAATGTCCTCCAAGTTCATCCATGTTGCTTGCAAATGGCAAAATTTCATTCTTTTTTAAGGCTGAGTACTATTCCATTGTGTACATGGACACTTTGGTTGCTTCCATATCTTGGCAATTGTAAAAAGTGCTGCTATGAACACTAGGGGGCGTGTATCTTTTTAATTACAATAGGACCTGTGAGGTCCTGCTCGGCTGAATAGCCCCTTTTATCTGATACTCGGATCTGCTCATGCTGACTACCTCTTGTCATTCAAGTGTTTTTTCTGACATTATATTTGGATTTTGTCATCATATCTTCTCCACACAATTTTATTTAAGAAATTTCCAGTTGCATTCACTGATTTTATTTGTTAAATGCGTTTTTAAGCTAATATTTACTCAATATTTAATATGTACCAGGTACTGGGCTATTTTTCACAACAACCCATTTTAGAGAAGAGAAACCTATTGTCTGAATAATTTAATATGGTTGAGCCATGTTTGCAACACATCTAATACATTTGCCGGACATCCTAGTAGCACAGGCATTTCAAATCTTTAATCAGGTATGCATAGGAGCTGCTCACATGCCCAGGAAAAATGGTAAACTAGCTGCTAACATTTATGGGATGCTTGTGACCTGCTAGGCACTGAGCTAACTTCTTCACATGAATGAGCTCATTTGGTCCTCATCATGATCTCATAAGGTAGGTTGTATTAGTGTCCCCGTTTTATAAATGAAGATGTGAATTATGGAAGCTAAGTAATTTCCCAAGGTCACATATGTATTAAGTCAAGATATTTGAATCTGGTGGTCTGAACTTGGAGTCTACATTCTTATATTTCAGAATGATACGTTCATTGTGATGCCATTTATGTTTTAAAAAAAAACACTCTTCACAGTATGACTTCTGTGAGTAGATATATGTGACATATGTATGCAAATGCAGAGGAAAAGGTCTTAGACGATATATATAGAATTGAATAGTACTACCTCTAGAAAGAGTTGAGAGGAAGCCCAAGATTGAGATGACCTTCAAAGGGATTTACTTATCTGTAAAATTTAGGCATTCTGTTTTGCAAGGTAAATATGTCCATCTCTATTGTAGGATAAAAAAAAAGGATATTCTTATTTTTCACTTTACTGTGAATGCAAGAGTGCACCATTTATGACAGCTCAGTTTCTGGCCCTCATTCTGGTTTCGTATTCTCCAGAATATTCCTATTTCCCTTCATTCCCTCTGCAAATCTTGTCAGCTGTAAGGTGCATAAAGGATTAAATTCATTAGCAATTTTGTAGAGAAATGTTTCTTCACATTTCTGTGCACACATTTCTATTCATGATGTTTAATATCTGGTGGGCAAGCTTTCAGTTGATGAAACATGGGGCACAGCCTTCTTTTCTCCCCAGAGCTGAAGCATTACCGTCACATTTTGCAAACTGTCAGAGCACTGGTGTCCCCAGTGCTTAGAATGTTGTTAACATGGACTGGAAGCTCTCGTCCTATTAGTCTTAAGGAGTGTGACACAGGGATGCTTCATAAAATGGATGGAAACTCAGTGAGTGGTTATCTGGAGTCAGGTTCATATTTATAGAACCCATGATGTCCTTTGAGGTTCAAGATTCTGTGAAGGAAGAAGAGCATGATATATTTTAAATCCATTCTCCAGATGAGAAAACTGAGATGAGGAAGGTGACTTGACTTACCTATTGTTACAGCTCCTAAGAAACTGAGATTCAAAGCCAGGTTTTCTAAATTCAAATGCTCTGGCATTTACACTAGACTGTGTTGCCTCACAAATTCTTTCAGGGTTGACCAGATGCTCTTTTACATTTACAGACACCATAAATTCCATTTTATACATTTTATAATTTGCAGTGAGACTGATTAGTAACTAGGACACCTAATTTAAAAGGAGAAAAAGCTGGGTTCCTGTGAATTAACTGTATGGCAAGTGAGTGTTTGCTGACATTTTCAGTTAAAGAGATCTTTATTACCATTTGACTTCTGGTGTTTACATTAGATGTAAAAGTTAAACACCACTCTGGGGAAACATTAAAATGCTACAAATGAGTTTTGCTTTATTTAACTAACTGTCACCATTCTTGGAATCCTATAAAAGTGCTCTTTTTGCCTTTTAGGAATACATGAATATTGTATTTTGCTTCATAAGATATTACAGGTGGTGTCTGAAAAGCATATTAGGGTTGTCTTAGTTTAGAAACAATTCTGATTATACAATATCAAAATTGGAAGAAACCTCGAGATTAATTTTTTTCAATTTCTTGTCCCTTCTCCTTCAACTAGATATCAACTCTCTTTGAATGTGCAATATACTCGCTCAAAAGGTAGCTCTCATTTGGAAAGGAGGTTAGTTGTTACTTTTTTCATTGATTTGTGATCTGCAGCGTTATAACTTTCATCTTCTCGTCCCAGTTGTGTCCTTCAGACCCACACAGATGGGAGGATATTGCGTAAACAACAAAGCACCACTCATATGTAAGCTCTTATGCAACACAAAATCCATCTAATCCTCCTTCTGCTTAGGCCAGCAATTTGGTGACATTAAGGTGTAGCTTGGAGAAGGACTTTAGCCTCCTCATCATTACTGTGCAAACCCTCCATATTATAAATGAACGTACAATCTTGGTTTAACTATAAGTGTGCTTGATGTGCAAAAGCAGTGCCAAGGTATCGCAAGTGAACACACAGTTTCGGTGGGAACAAGTTTGCAAACCCTGCTTCTGGAGTGTCTCCTTCATCAGACCACAGCCCCTTAAGCCCGTGGTCTATAAAAATACTGGAGCAACCATGGCTCCAAATATTTGCAGCTGTCTCTTTCTGCCATAACAAATTACCACACAGCTGGTGGCTTAAAACAGCACAAATTTATTATTTTGTGGTGCTAGAGATCAGAAGCCCAACAGGAGTCTCGCTGGGCTAAAATCCTTTCTGCATGCAGCATGGCTTCATTCCTTTCTGAGAGAATCCATTTTCTTGCCTCTTAAAGTTCCTAGAGTCTACCCACATTCCTTGGCTCCCAGGGCCATTTCTTCATCTTCAAAGCCAGCAATGTGACATCTATCTGGTTCTGTTTCTATCATCACATCTCTTTCTCTGGCCCTCCCTGTCTGTCTTCCACATTTAAAGATCCTTGTGATTACATTGAATCAACTCCAGTAATCTAGTATAATCTTCCTACCTTAAGCTCACTTGATTAGCAAATTTATTCTATCTGCAACTGTAATACTGCCTTGCCATGTAATTTACATATTCACAGGTTCTGAATATTAAGGCATAGACATATTTAGGGGGCATTATTCTGCTTACCATGCTGACCTTTCCAATGTCTTCCCTTTTCCTGCCTATCCTTACCCATTTTCCTTCTGCATATGGCATGGTGTTGAATGTACATCTTTCTGATCACTTTCCCAGGGCTTTTGTTTATTTATAATATATTGGGAACCACTGTCAAAGAGATGCTATGTTAGGTGCTAGGGATTTTGCAGCTAGTAACAGATGAGTACTCCATGGAATTACAAGGCTAGTGACAAAGATGTGTATGAGATGCTATTGCAGACTAGGTTTGCCCGGAGGCTGACTCTGAGACAGAGACAGCTTACAAGAGGTTTAGTGAGGATGGGACGGGACAGAAGCAGAAATGGAAAGAGAGAGAAGTTGGGTTGTGATCAACTTTCTTTGGAAACATCAGGTGACTTGATGGTATGGTCTAATGACAGGATAATCCTTCAGAACTGTTCCAAGTTGGAGCAAGAGTGCGGGGCCTTTGTATCCCTACAGTAACCAGTGATTTGATGAGGGCCTCTCCATGAAGCAGGCATGACCTAGGATCAGGCTACCTCTTTAGCTGAGGCAATCCCTGAAGGGGGCCAACAGCTGAAGGCTGTCTGCTAGCAGCACCCTACTCAGCTGGGATCTTCATTTATGAAGGGTGATATGACTATGGGTTACAGTTCCATCTCTGATGTTATGGAAACTTCTACCAAAAGCATCTTTTCTAGTCTGGCAGTTAAATGCCAAGGAAGTGGCCTGACAATCTTAGCTGGACCTTGGTATTGTTAAGAGCTGATGTGACAGTCACAGAGTGGTCCTGATTTTCTCCAACAGAACATAATCTCACAAAACATCAACATCAGTCAAGGTCACCATGGCTGTGATAGATCAAGACAAAAACAAGACCACTGTGTAATCATGTCTATAGTCAGACAAAAATAAGAATTTGTCCAAGCTGCAAATATGACCAAACATCCCCCAATCTTGACTGATATGATTCCTGCTCTTTCTTTTGGAACCAAATATAGCTTTAGCTTTGCTTTGTTTCTCTTATTTTCTAGATAAGAATTATTAATATACCAGAAATAATTACTGAGATGCTGAAGAATAGAATTATCCCCACTTTCTGACAACATCCAAGCAGAACCAAGCCCTGCTTCCTTGACCCTTCCCCCCAAACCTAGCACAAGCCCACATGCGATGATGAGTTCTTTCTAACACCCTTTAGCCAGATACGCCATGGCTCTGTGTGTGTGCGGGCTCCGTGCGGCAACAAGTTGATAAACCCAACTTTATAGGTATGTTCCTGGTGGTCTTTGGCTGGAGAGTACTGACAACTCTAGGTCCTTTTGGGGCAGAGACTGTGCCTAGCACATAGCCCTACAATAAATGCTTGCTAGCAGAAGGTCTTACGTGAATGTGAGTTTCCAGTGCTTTGAATACTCAGTAATGAGTAATTTATTGGGTATTAATATGCTCAGTATGTTTGTAGAATATGTTTATTGGTTGATGAATGAGAAAATAGACCTGATCTAAAAGGATTAAAGACATTTTAGAAAAGAGGCACAGTAGGAGACATGGGAGAGCAATAAGACAAGTTTATGAAAATCAAAGCATTTCAGTATAACCAGGGTATAGGATGCCAGGGGATAGGGGAAGAGTCTAGTATGCAATGATAAGAAATATTTTTTTCAAAAGAAGTGTCTTTTCTAAAACCAGAGAGGAGTCATTATAGTTTTTTATGTTATATCACTTCCTCTTAGGTGGTGGCTAGAGCATAAAAAGCCTTTCCAGGTAAGGTGTGATTAGCTAAGAGAATGGAGCAATGACTTCTAACTTACATCATTATGCTGTCCTTTGGATTAGGGGTTTTGCTTAGGGATCTGCACTGGCCGGAGTGGAGGATGGTGTTCCTTCTGGCATGATCCAGAGGATTCGGGTATGTTGTATTGTCCCTGGCTTGACTCACTGGGATATGACACCTCAGGAGAGTGGAGGTCTTTTCTTCTGTGGCCCTGGGCTAAACTTAGCGAATTATCACTGACTCTGTTTTCCGTTTCGTATTTCCTCTGGAGTTTTGCTTTGAAAGACTACCATGACAAGAGGTATGCCAGGTGCTCCTGGGGACCACAGTTAATTTCAGGAACATCTGGAAAATCACAAGGGAACTCTAGAGTGATTTGGGACACATTTCTGAGCTATGTGGAGATAGCAACAGTGAACTTCCACTTTATCTGACTGTGTCGCTGCCTTAGAAACAAGATGCTATCATTTTCAGAGATTCCTGAAGCTTCCTGTACAGTTTTGAGGTGATAATGTCCGTGGTGACCCTGTGAGAAATTGCAGGTTTACCAGCCTGTAAACTCTATGTGTCCCAACTTCCTTTTCATTACCCCTACCTTCAGGATATGGATTCGTTAGGGAAAGACCTAGATGAAATAAAGAGTAGCTCAAGTAACTGCAGATATTTTTTTCCAGGCTCTTTTCTGCTGTCTTGTCCCTTCTCTCCAGGTCCCAGAATTTCAGTGTTTACACAACTTTTGCTTGACCAATGCCAGCTCTGAAAAATTATCTGTCAAACTCATTGACAAGGTGGAAATTATCGATCAGGTTAAATTTCTTTTTTTTTTTTTTCACACACACTGTATTTTGTTTTTACAAGAGATAAATAGACTGACACCAAGCATTGTAAGTGGATGACCACAACAAAAGCAACAATGATTGCAATTACCAAACACGAAACACACTCATACTGTGTCATAATATTGACATTCAGTCCAGGAATCCTCCAAGGTAACAGCTCCTTCATTTTGCAGTGAAAGATCAGGTTAAATTTCTAAAGGGAGCTCGTAACTCCCTGGGAAGCAGAAAACAATTGTCTGTAGAATTCAAGCATTGCAAGTATGACCTGCAAATGTGTGGAGATAAAGACTCAGCATTTCCCCTAAGTTGAAATGGTAACACAAAACCTGGCCTACTTTGAGGGTCAAGAACCCCTATTCACATGCATGATAGGTTTTTGACCAGATTACTTCAGAAGAAAAAAAGCAAACCAAAACTGTGCTTATTTAGAAGAGAATGGCAGGTACATTCTTTCTGACTCTCAAAAACCAGAATCCGTAAGAACTGGAAACTGCAAAGTCTAGAATATACTCTGTACAAATCAACTCTGCTTATTTTAACCTGCTTCCTGTGGTCATTTTAATTATATCTGAAAAATGAGTTATGAGAGGCAAATGAATTAAATTTCCTTTTATAAGTAATTACAATGCAAATTTAAAACTGTTATACCCTGTTTCCGAGGAATGACTGGGGTGGAGATTTTCTCTCTCTTTATATTTTTACTTTTCCCCCCTCTTCATTTAGGAAAAGATGTCATGATTAAGTGGAAATAGAAAAGCCATAATAGGAAGTTAACTGTAAAAGGCAACTTAATTTCCTGTTGATCTGAACGTTTACAGTAGCGTGTGGGTTCTCACTCCGTCCTTCATCACAGTAACTAAACAATGGAAAACACTCCAATGCCTTGTTGAATGTTCTTTCCTTTCTTAAAGATGAACAAATTTCAAAAGTTTTGCTGGCTTACGTTATGCACCTGAATTCAGGTGTTTATCTGGTTGAGATGCTGTAAAATGAAGGTCCTTATAAATGTTCCATTAGGATAAATGACAGTGAAAAGTGACACTTCTTTCTGATCATGATTCTGATTTTTTTAAATGAGACTTTCTGTGTCCACATCCACTTAATTAGTGGGTATACAGTATATTATTTTGTCATTCAACAAACCTTCTTTGCCATTTGCATCATTGCTGACAGGACTAAATATCTAGAGCTCAGGTCCAAAATGAAGCACACACCAACACGTGGCTCTAAAGTGGCTTACTGAGGAGGGGGGCTGTTCTTCCCATTTTTTCTGGGGCTTCTTTCTGCTCATCAGCATCAGCTGGGAGCTTGTTAGTGGAGAATCTCAGGTTCTATGACAGACCTGCTGAGTTGGAATCTGCATTTTATTAAAAACTCATGAATACTCATGTGAAAGATTAATATTTGATAAGCACAGGTGTAGAACATTCTAGGCTCCAATTATTCCTCTGTTTTCCTTTTGGCCCTACTCCACCAAATAGTATTATATTATTCAGAGTAGGCATCTTCACAAGAAACAACCCCAAATCGCAGAAGCTTAACAAAATTTAAGCCTATTTTTCACCTAAGTTCCATTGTGGGTGGGTTTGGGGGAAAATCTTCCTCATGCACTCACTTGGGGGCCATTCTTTCCATCTAGTGGCTTTTCTATCCCCAGGGACTTCATAGTTCTCCACTGGACACCCTGATTCTGAGTTTTCAGAGAAGGAAGATGCAGAACATGGGCCAGGTTTGGAGGAAGTCCATCACTTCAGCCTGCATCTCAGTGGTGAGAACACAATCACATGGCCACACCTAGCTGCAAGAGAGGCTGAGAAGTGTCATCTATCTTTTTGCCTAGGAGGAGGAGGAAATGGTCCTGGCAAACTGAGTCAGTCTGCGCCTCACCTATCCATCTTCTTGGATCCAACTAAATCCCTACTTATCATTCAGCTGCTTCAGGCTGGGGAATGTCTTCTACATTTCTAGAGAACTTATTTTTCCATCTCTTCATTTACATAGTCCACAAATATCCTTGTATATTGTCTATTCAGGGATGTATGTTTTATTTTCCATTAGGAATTATGAGCACTTGTAGGACCAACAGTCATACCATTCAGTGTTTTGTTTTGTTTTTTAACTCTGCAGAGTCAAGATTGCTTTCATGCATGTGATGGGCATGTTATTAACAGTATTGATCAAGTTAATGAGAACCTGAGGCAATATCATGGTTCTGCTTGTACCAGTGTTTAGTAGAATATCTTGTGGCTCCTTTTAATATCTGTTTTTTATGATTAACCCCCAAAGTTTATTAGAAACTATCCTTCTAATCTCTTGTCACTTCTTTTGCATATGTCATCAGTTTTCTTGTGTTAATGCATCCTAATAAGAATTGGTGGGGGTATGACATGGACTACAGAACAAATTCTTATGCCCATAGTAGAAGAAACCAAAGTCCTCAAAGGTAAAAGTAATTTTCCTGAAATCGCATAACTGCTAGGCATGGAGAAGGCAGGGTTTGGACTCAAGTCAGTGTTATGGCTCCAAATCCAGGATTTTGTTAACTGTCCCCCATAGTTTCTTCTATGGATAGCTGCATTCTCTTTGGTTACATGAAAACATGATTAACCATTGACACAGTTATGAATAGAATTAAGTATAACTTATAAATGGGCTTTTAAAAATTTTCAGTCCCCATTTTGCCAGTATTGTCACAGGAAATTAAGGCTTGTTGTAGTAAGACTTTTTAATTTTTCAAAAAGCTTGGAATTTTTGCACAAAATAGATTTTCTGACTGAATCTAACCTGGATTGGCAGTTTTTAAACTCAGATATAAGGACATTCAGTGTTACTACAGTTTTGATGTCAGAACATTGTTTTTTCTTTGTCAGCAACTATTTTCTTTGTTTCTTTTTCCCCGTCTCCCTGGCTGTTTATAAATATTTTTTTCTTAGAAATTAAAAAATATGAACTTGTGTATAGTTACATATGCACATTTTCTTTGATTTTGCATGGATCCTAGTGGGCTCTTTGAATCTGAAAATTTCTTCTACAAAGCAAATATTCTAATATTATTTGTTTATTGTATATCCTCTGTTTACTTTGTTATCTTCTTCTGGAATTCTGGTTTTAGAAGTTTTAGATCTCCTGGATCAGTCCTTCACCATTCTCTTAGTTTTTTCTCATTATCATGTTTTCTCTTTGCCTCTATGTTCTTGGAGGATTTCTTGAGTTGATATTGTAAATCACATATTTGGTTTGCTACATCATACAATCTACTCTTTGTTGCTCCCAAAGCATTTTGAATTTCACTAGTCATGTTTTTCAAGAGCCAAGTCTTGCCCCTACTTCAGTTAAGCAACTTGCCCTTGAAATTCATTCAGAAAATGAATCAGAAATTTTTCTGTGAGAATTTTTCTTTTCTTCTTGGAGGGAAGTTTTCTCATAAGAAATTATTTGCCATGAAGACTCAAAATGGTCACCTTCTTGTGTTTTTTATTTTTTCACTATATCTGGTGATTTTCTCATCTTTTTTTTTTTTGCGGTACACGGGCCTCTCACTGTTGTGGCCTCTCCTGTTGCGGAGCACAGGCTCCAGATGCGCAGGCTCAGCGGCCATGGCTCACAGGCCCAGCCACTCCGCGGCATGTGGGATCTTCCCGGACCGGGGCACGAACCCGCGTCCCCTGCATCGGCAGGTGGACTCTCAACCACTGCGCCACCAGGGAAGCCCAGATTCAAGTTTTTGATTGATTAATTCCTTCTGTCTGAAGAGCTTTCTTTACTGTTCTTTTTTCAGAAAAGGTCTATTGGCAATAAATTCCCTCAGTTTTTGTCTAAGAAAATATTTCTTTGTGTTTTTAATAAAAGATATTTTTACTGAGTGTAGAATTCTATGTTGCAGTTTTCTATGTTGCAGCAATTCTATGTTAATGTTTCCTTTCAGAACTTTAAAGATATCACTCCACTGTCCTTTGGTTTGTATGATTTCTGATGAGAAGTTTTCTGTAAGTTTTGTTCTTCCATAGGTAGTATATCTCTTTTCTTTGGATGCCCTTAAATTTTTGATTTATAGCAATTTGAATATGATATGCCTTGGTTAAATTTTTTTCCTTCTTGGTGTTCTCTGAGCTTCTTGGATTTGATATCTGCTGTTAATTTTGGAAAATTCTTGGCAAAATACTTTATACCCATTGAAATCTCTTCTGTGATTTAAGTCAAATATATCTTGGACCATTTGATATTTTCTTACAGTTCATAAGAACAGTTCTGTTTTTATTTCCACTCTTTTTCCCTTGGTATTTCAGTTTGAGTAATTTGTAGTTCCAAGTTTATTGCTTCTTTTCTTGGCCATGTTCAATCTACTGAGGAACACATAGAGGGCGTTCTCCATTTACAGTGTTTTTCAATTCTAGCATTTACATTTGATCCTTTGTTATAAATTCTACCTCTTTGTTGATGCTACCCATCTAAACTTACGAGTTGTCTACTTTTTACATTAGAATCTTTAGTATCTTAATAATTATTTAAAGGCTTTGTCCAATTGTTCCAGTATGTTTGTCATGTCCAATTTTGGTTCCAATGATTGCTTTGTCTCTTCACAGTGTCTTTTCTTTTGCTTTTAGTATGTGTTGTAATTTTTGTTGTTGTTGTTAAAACCCAGACATCTTACGTAGGAGAGTAGTTAGTAAGGAAAATATTTTTTATGTTTTTAAATGGACATTAATTCTCTCCTGTTAGATCTTTAAAGTTGTGGGGAGGTGAACTAGTCTAGTTAGGAGTTAAGTTATGTTTGAGGCTTGTTGTTGCTATAGTTACCCTGAGTGCACCACAGGCATCAAATTCCTCTAACGATATTTTGTGTTAAGGGTGTAGGTTGGTTCAGCAGAGATTATTTTCTCAATTTCTACTTTCCCTTGTGTTCAGATTTTTGTGCTCCTTTGTGCTTTGCCCTGAAGAGAATATGTCTCTTAAAGCTCTCTCAGCTATATCCTCCTGTTACTTTCACTTGCTAGCCAGGTGGTAGAGCTGGGGAGGTGAAGGAGTTCTCTGAGACTCTTAGGAAGCCTCAGTGTTAAGCAGATACTTCACTCTTGGCTCTCAGGTCTATGGTCTTGCATGTTCTCCAGCTGTAACGTGTGGACCAGCAAGCATTCCTGCCCCACACCCCAAGGGTGGAGCTTTTTTAGACTCTTCCCTCCACCAGCATCCTAAGGTAACAGATTTTGTTAGTTACTCTTTCCCGTGTTCTTTAGGGACAATGGTGGAGATGGGTCCAGGTAGAATTTCAGAAGTGGATGCTGTTTCACTTCCTAAAACGATACTGCCTGGGAAGCCTTCTCAGGATATTTCTGTCTCCCCCTGAACACCTGTGGGATTCGTGGACAGACATGTGCACCAGGATGTGAATCCTCTTATATCTGTGGCTCCTGGAGGTGTCATACTCTCATGCTGGTACAATTATTTAATTGTAATTTGTTATATTTTAACAACTCATGAAAACATTTTTGCTTTATTCTTCATACTAGCTTATATGATGCCCAGCAGACTCTGCCCCAAGTAAATGAATCCTTGGTTCCTGTTTTTGCCTGCAGATGCCAATCTCTAGCCAGATATCACGTTGTCTATTTTCTTCATGGCCTAAACTTTCTAGTGGGTCCAAGAAAATTTAGTAATTTGCATTTTGTCTTGTGTTAGAAGTTCGGATGCTCTTTTCATCTCTCTATGTTTCCGAGCTGAAACTGATATGTTATGTATTTTAGTTAACTCATCCTTAGGCAAATGTTTAGCAGCATCTAAAAAGCACATCCAATACAGCAACGCAATCTGCACAACAATCAGGTTATTCCTTCATTCATGGAAAGTAGCCATCTTGTTATTTGGAATCATATAGGTAATCAAAAACCCACCCCGTTTTATTTGAAAGCAGTCATGTTAATTTGGCTTATGAATTTTACAGAAGAAAAAGTAACTCCCACACGCTGATGTATCCATAGTGTTTCTCGGGCACCTTGTATTGTTCCTGTGGCACAGTGTTTGTGTGTCTACAACCCGCTCCAGATAGAGTCCCTGAGAGCAGGCACGATGTCTCATCTACCTTTATCTTCCTATCGTTGAGCAAAATATCTGGTACTGAGTGGGAACTGGATAAGTGCTTGTTTAACGTTGCTGAATGTCTTTGGATCATTCAGTGAGATGATACATTTTCTGAGTCTCCTGATTTCCCCAAAGGATAACTCTCAAGAGATGACCAAAGTCTTCTTTCAGCGATTTGACCTGTATTATGCAATAAAGAAGCGCACAGGTCAGATGTGTGTGGGGAGGCCTGGGGCACATGCCAAGGTGATGTGTGTGCTCCAAGGTGCCTTATTTCCTTAGCTGGGGAGCCGGATGCCTCCAGATTTAACTACTACATCTTGTAGTTGGGAGAATTTTTAATGCTTAACGATAAACGGCATTTTAATTTGAACTCTATCAGGTTCGAGGCTTACATTAAGTGGACAAGTACAAGCAGACATGGAGGAGAGATGGAGAACAGTGACTGCCTTCATTATGGCTGTGCAGTTCAGCAGAACTGATGCTCAGAGTGAATCTTAAATAGTCTAGCTCATCTGTGAAGTCAGTGAATATGGTAATCTGTGTTTGACAGAAGCCTTCACAGCTGCTCCTCCACAGTGCAATTTGACTTGGGGATTTGCTTTTTTTATAAGGCTCACTGGACTTTCCATAAGGCATGAAAGAGAACGTTTGACCCTGACTTGCAACAGATAACTCTTTAGGTGCTGATTTCTGCTGCATTAGGGTCTTGATAAATGTGTAAGGAATGGGTAGTGGGGTTTAACTCGGAAGAAGAAACTTGATGATAACCTGTTCCTCTGTGTCCTCCTGCCCCCCTCCCTCCATCCTCCACAATATTGTAAGTTCCCAATACACTCAAGTTGCTAATTTTAATACCTCTATAAATTTAAGACCATTGACTTGGTAGGTCAGATTACATGTTTCTTGTTGCTGGTCCTACTTTGCAGTGGTATCGAGAGAAGTAGGGTTGTACTGTGGAAAGAGAAGAAATAGCATGGGCTTTGGAGGGAACCAGAGCTAAGTTCAAATCCTAGCTCTGCCATTCTCTAGCATTGTGACCTTGGTCAAGTGATATAATCTTTCTGACCCCAGTCTCTCCTCTGTAATATACAAGCAGAAGTACTAGACCCATTTAATTCTGATGAGGATAGAATGATGTATATATGAGGTATGATGGGGATAAAATAATATATGTAAAGGATGTAAAGGATCTGGCTCTGAAAAAGGGGGATTCGGTGGATACAGTTGTTAATACTATTATCACTATTATTTATTTGTATTACTTGCTTCATGAACCTGCTTTCACCTGTTCTCTGTGACCCTTATCCCATAGTCTCAGCGGCACATATCTGACCTCTCTTTGTGCTCAAATCCTTCACTTGGCGAGGTGCTGAGCACCTTAGCTTCCAGATGTCTGGAATCTTGCCTTGGTCCTTTCTTACAGCCTGGGCCCTGTGGCAGGCTTTTATTCTTCACCCATGTTGGAGGCCCTCATCTCGGCAGGACTCTATAGCCCTATCTACTGAATGTGCGTGTGTGTGGCCATGTGCTTTACTTTGGGCAGTACAATGTAAGCAAAAGTGGTGTGTCACTGCCAGGCAGAGCTTCTAACATGTGGTTGCCATTTTCCTCTCTCTCTGCCATCATGGAGCCCACATTGGGATGGATCTTCCCAAGGCTTAAGCCCTTGAGTGATTGTGATGAGCAGAGGTCCACTGATGACCATGATAGAGATAGTGTGCGTAAGAAGTCAACTTTTCCACTGTAAGTCAAGGGCTTTTTAAATTTGATACTAAACTATAACCTGGCCCATCCTAATTACTACAAGCCTTATCCTTAAATCTAGCTCTGAGTTACAGTTCTCTTCACCTGTCAACAGCCCCACTACCCCGTGTAGATCTTTGCTTCCTCTCAAGTTGCTCTGCCTGGCCAATAACCATCAGATGGGTGAAGTAAGGCCACAAGTTGATGCTTCTGTCAGACCCATGCCTGTTCAAACTGTCTTCTCCTCCTACTTACTGTACTTGGGCTCTAACATGCTCTCACCAGTCAAACTGAATTGTAATATATAGAAATAAAGAAAGCCAAAGCTGGGGAGGGTGGCTCTGGGAAGCTTCAATTCTTCCACTTTCCTTTCATTCCCTGCCTCTCATTCTGTGCTCTCTGCTCAAGCTCGTTGTGCACATGTAATGCCCTACAGGGAGGCTGGGACTGGGATAAGGCAGAGTTTGGGGACTGGTACTGACGGACAGAGGCCGCATTGCTATTCTTGAGCCTCCTGCCCTCCCTTCAGTGACATTCCCCACAGTAAGCTGGGGCAGTGTCCATCCTTGTCTTCCTTGGAGCTGTCTCTCTGTCTTCCTCGCTGATACAGGGTCACTTCTTCTCCATATACAGCCTCCACCCTGTTTCCAGGTCCCAGCTGTTTGGTTGGGGAGATCTGAGCACCGGCCGTCCTACTTGTTAGGTTTGGCATTGTCAGCCTTGCCTTCCCTGGTGCCTCTGTGGGCTGCTTTCCTGTCCCTGAGCTCTCCTTTTGGCTTTTACCCAGGACCCAGGGTCCTCCCAGGGTAGAATCTGCTTCACTCTCAAAGTCCCGGGACTTGTAAACAGTACCCAGAGCTGAGCTTTTTGGCCTGAGCCCTGTTTCTTCCTGTTGTTGGTTAATTAGCTGTTGCAAGGAACAGAAGCTGTCTTGAACAAAAAGAGGGTTTATTGTGAGGCTAAACAAACCTCAGAAGCAGAAGAAGAAGGTCTTTGGAAACCCAGGCAACTCTCAGGACCAGTTACAATCTTGGTATCAGCCTTTCACGGTCCTCAGGGTTTCTCTCACAGGATCTCTATGTTTTAGCCACCTATTGCTGTGTAACAAACTACCCCAAAACATTTTGGCTTAAAACAACAAGACTATCTCATTTCTCGTGAGTTTGTGGGTTGACCAGGCACTTCCTCTGCATCAAGTGGTGTCAGCTAGTGCCCTGGGATGGCTGGAAGGTCCAGAATGTCCTCCCTCCCATGGATGGCCGTTAGTGCTAGCGGCCAGCTAGGTGCTCAGCTGGGACCAATTGTCAGGGCTTTGGTTCTTCTTTATGTGCTACTGCCTTTCATCTGTTTCATGGGGATGCTTTTATTAGCTGGTGCTTGAACTGCGAAGTCTTCTGGGACTCTCGTCCTATCCATCACAGTCTGAGTGCTTCTGGAGGGGTAAGGAGCCAGGATTTCTGCTTTCAGCACCTCCTGTTTTGCCATTGATTACCTGAGCAGACAGGGGCTTTTCTACATTTTACCTCTGCTGGGTCAACTGCAGTGATTTCAAAGGACATAAATGTGTCTGACAAGTCCCATGGGAAGGAAAATTCCTCCTGATTAACAATAAATTGATCTGATTACCCAATCTTCGTATCATTCAGAAGAAAAATGCAAGGCTGAGGTAGGATGGCAATCTTTATTCGTGTCAATCTGTAAGAAAATGGAGAGTGTAGGAAAGCTGGAGGCAAGGAATGAAAAACCTCTGCTCTCATCTCAAAGATGTTACTACTGAGAGATGCGTAAGACAGGTATTTGGGAAATATTAAGAATATTACAGACTTACTGGTTTACCTTTTTGTAACAGTGCAAGGGTCTCAAGACCTTAGTATTTGGAACACAGATGG
The DNA here is from genome assembly GCF_003676395.1 of Aethalodelphis obliquidens. Taxonomy (NCBI): domain Eukaryota; kingdom Metazoa; phylum Chordata; class Mammalia; order Artiodactyla; family Delphinidae; genus Aethalodelphis; species Aethalodelphis obliquidens. The sequence goes on along the minus strand of NW_020837965.1, from coordinate 12,680,242 downwards.
GAGGCGGCTTTGCTGTCTTTTTAGTTGCTATCAAGTTATTTTTAGACAAAGAGATACATTCCAACTGTGTGAGCCTAGTGAAGAACAACAGAAGAATAGTAAATTCTAACTGTGACTGTGTAGGCTTGGCATGTAACTTAGTCATTCCACCTGGCAATTGTGGTGAAAGAATAATAGATTCACTTAATAAAGGCAAATAGATTTCACTTAATAAAAACATAACAGTTCCTCTCGTTGCATTACCTTTGTGCTAAAGACTTCTCTGACCCTCCCAGGCAGTTACTCCTCCTTTCCTTTCTTGTCTCATAATGCCCTGGATATATCTCTGTTAAGGGACTTCTCAAATCCATTCAGTTAATCAAATATTTATTCAGTTCTTATTAGATGTCAAGTTCTGTACTAAAGTGCATTAGCAGTGCATTAATTCAGTCTCCATTCCTGCTCTATCTTGGACCGGTGCACTCAGGAATATAATCCTCATTCCCAAGAAATTTACAGTCTGGTAAGAGTGTTACAGACATTATGGGTTAAACAACAAACAAGTATTATTTCTGTTCTTTACTGGAAGAGACCTCATTTTTGATTCTGATGGCTCATCCTCTGTCACATTGACTTAGATGAGATTCCAATCAGTCTTAACCCATCATGGCAAGCCAGTGATTGGTTTGTGAGGAGTCATGTGATATAACACTGGCCAAGGAGACATAAAGGGAAGTTGACAGCAGAGGCTTCTAGAAAATATTTCTTCATTGATGTAAAGAGACACACAGGAATGAAATATATTTTCATTTTTAGATTTCATGCTTGGAAGCTCTATATTTGCTTGCTACCCAGAAGAGAGCTTGTCCTTAGAGAAGACACCAGGATAGAAAAAAGGTGGGGAAAACCTGGGTTCTTGATGCTATCTTTCAGTTGTTCAAATAACCCAAACTAGAGTTATCCTACAATAGATTGTCCATTTTGATGCATAATAAATATTCTTTGATGCTAACGCCAGCTACTGGCTGAATGCTTCCTTACTGATATGGGATGAAGTGATAAAGGATAAATTTATTGCAACAATAATGCAGAATATGAGAAACACAAAAAGAGAGATACAAAGTGCAATGACAGTTCAGGAGAAGGAGGGAATATAGCCACTTGGGTGAGAGATAATAAGAAAATCAGACTTACAGCAAAAGACACACATGGACAGAACATTTAGATCATAAGCATTTTGCAGTATATACCTGGCTTACAGAAAATTTTAAAACAGATGCCCAAAAAATCAGGGTCTTTCCTATAAAAGTCAATATTGATTTTTGCATACTTGGCTCCAGTGCTCACCTTGCAACAGAGGCTGGGGTTCAGAACCTCAGTCCCTTTAGATGGGACCTGGGGTTTTCTCAAGATCTGCTGCCCTCATGTGTATATCCTGGCTGGTCCTGTTGGCATTTGACTGCTAGCTCTATTAAAGGAGAAACATTTGCTACAGGGAAACTGTTATATTTGCTATTGATGACACCTGAGAATAAAGTTTATCAGAATAATGAAGACATAAACCAGGAGGTGTGGGGTAGAAGTTAAAAAATAGAGTGTTTTCTCCTTCCCTCCCTCCCTCCGTCCCTCCCTCCCTACCTCTCCCTCCCTCCCTCTCTCTCTCTTCCTTCCTCCCTCCCTTTCTTTCTTTCTTTCCTTCTTTCTTTCCTTCCTTCTTTCTTCCTTTCTTCCTCCCTTTCTCTCTTCCTTCCTTCCTTCCTCCATTCCTCCCTCCCTCTCTCTCTCTTTTTCTCTCCCTTTCTTTCCTTCTTTCTTTTTTCCTTCCTTCCTTTTCCTTCCTTCCTTCCTTTTCCTTCCTTCCTTCCTTGTTCTTTTCTTTCTTTCTTCCTTCCTTCCTTCCTTCCTTTCTTTCTCCCTTCCTTCCTTCCTCCATCCCTCCCCCTCTCTCTCTTTCTCCCTCTTTCTTTCTTTCTCTTTCTTTCTTCCTTTCTTTCTTTCTTCTCTCTTTCTTTATTGAAAGACCATGAAGGGAAAAAAAGAGGAATGGACTCATTTGAAGGCTTTGAGGATTAGAAATATTAACTTCAGGGGAAAGGGAAACCTTAAGCCTATTTCCAAGCAGAAGGATAGAGTTAATTGTGTGTTGAGTGCAGTGAGAATTTTTAATGAAATGAATGATGCCCTGGGAGTCTGCTGTAATACTTGGTGTGTGGGATCCCTGAGGTACTATATATCCTAGATCTTTATTTTCCCAAGTACTTTAGAGTAAAAGGACACATTTTGGGCTAGGGAATCCTGTCGTTATGTGTAATACACTATCAGATTTACCTATTAAGGTAGAGGACTGATTAAGATAGATACAGACAGTGATCTCATCCTGGAAGGAATTCCTTTTGCAAAAAAAAAAAAAAAAAATTGACAAGAAGATCCCCTTTTTATCTGAACAATAAAATATATCTATTTCTCAAAACTGTCATTTTTGGCCCATTCATCTGGTGAGATAATGGAAAAGGGGAGGCATCCATCAAGTTTATAATCCACAATCCATCACTCTGATCAAATGATCAGAGTGTGTGGAGAACACATTTGGAAAAAAAAATATTTTCAAAACATCTGGAGTAGGGGGACAAATTCCAACAGCTCGATTCTGACAATATATGCAGATAAGAATTTGCTCTTGAAGTCTTCATTTGCCCCTGTTGCCTATAAAATTTCTATTACTGGCCAGCAGTAGCATTTTAGAATTACTGTTGTGGCTTAAAAAAAATACAGCTGTGATGTAATTAGCATATTAGTATGAGGTTAATGATGTTAAAATGGAATGGCTAGTGATGTGCTGAAAAAAAATCAAAGAAATTATCTAAACTGATTAGGGCCCCTTCCAATCTTTCTGCTTATTCTTCAGGTAACAAGTTGAACCAAGAGTTAGAATTGCTGCAGATGGGAATACCTGAAGAAACATTAAACAGTTCTTGAATTGTTTAACAAATGATATCCAGCCAGAAAATGGAAATAGGAGGTGAATGCATGTGTGGAAGAACAGAACAGACTTACTGCAGTGCTCTTCAAAAGCATCGAAGGTTTTGTGGATGTTTCATTTGGGAGACCAGTATAACCACAAATATCTAGAAGAATCAAAACAGTTTTTTCCAAAATTGATACAGGTGTGAAAACCAAAGGGAAGATTCAATGCACAATGAATCTTCACTAAATGCCTATAAGACATCTCAAGATGTCCAATATGACTGGTGTCCTTATAAGGAGAGGTGTCCTGATAAGACATCAAGGTGAGTGTGCACAGAAAAAGGCCACGTGAGGGCACAAAGAGGAGGCAGCTGTCAGCAAGCCATGAACAGAGGCCTCACAAGAGACCAAACTAACCAACACCTTTATCTTGGACTTCCATCCTCCAGAATTTGAGAAAAAAAATTCTGACGTTCAAACCACAGAGCCTGTGGTATTTTGCTATGGCAGCCCTAGCACACTAAAACAATCTTCAAGGCCAGGAGCATAGCACCTCTTTGACCATTTTTCCCTCATCACATCTCTTCAGCCAGCAAAAGTTTTCTGCTGTAAAGGTGAGTTCTCTGATACAAGTATGATTAGATTAGGATAATCCATTTGGATAATCCAGGATAATCTTCCCATCTCAAGGTACTTAACCCTAATCACATCTACTAAGTCTGCTTACCATGTAAAGCAACATATTCACAAGTTCCAGGGATTAGGAAATGGACATCTTTGGGGGTAGAGGGATGTTATTCTACCAACCAGAAGCATAAAATATAGCCTTGACTTCCGAGATCAGACGAGATCGGGCACGTTCAGGGCGGTATTTCTCCAAAGAAGATATACAGACTGCCAACAAACACATGAAAGAATGCTCAACAACACTAATCATTAGAGAAATGCAAATCAAAACTACAATGAGATATCATCTCACACCAGTCAGAATGGCCATCATCAAAATATCTAGAAACAATAAATGCTGGAGAGGGTGTGGAGGGAAGGGAACCCTCTTGCACTGGTGGTGGGAATGTAAATTGATACAGCCACTGTGGACGACAGTATGGAGGTTCCTTAAAAAACTACAAATAGAACTACCATATGACCCAGCAATCCCACTACTGGGCATATACCCTGAGAAAACCATAATTCAAAAAGAGTCATGTACCAAAATGTTCATTGCAGCTCTATTTACAATAGCCCGGAGATGGAAACAACCTAAGTGTCCATCATCAGGTGAATGGATAAAGAAGATGTGGCACATATATACAATGGAATATTACTCAGCCATAAAAAGAAACGAAATTGAGCTATTTGTAATGAGGTGGATAGACCTAGAGTCTGTCATACAGAGTGAAGTAAGTCAGAAAGAGAGAGACAAATACCGTATGCTAACACATATATATGGAATTTAAGAAAAAAAAATGTCATGAAGAACCTAGGGGTAAGACAGGAATAAAGACACAGACCTACTAGAGAATGGACTTGAGGATATAGGGAGGGGGAAGGGTAAGCGAGAGAGAGGCATGGACATATATACACTGCCAAACGTAAGGTAGATAGCTAGTGGGAAGCAGCCGCATAGCACAGGGAGATCAGCTCGGTGCTTTGTGATCACCTGGAGGGGGGGGATAGGGAGGGTGGGAGGGAGGGAGACGCAAGAGGGAAGAGATATGGGAACATATGTATATATTTAACTGATTCATTTTGTTGTAAAGCAGAAACTAACACACCATTGTAAAGCAATTATACTCCAATGAAAAAAAATAGCCTTGAGATTATAGGAATTCATAGTCCAACCAAAAATGATTTTTGTAGAAATAAAGTGTTAATTGCGTCATTTTGAGAAAGACACTATTGCAATGAGAACAATCATTTAGTAGAGACAATTTCTTTTTTTCATTCCTAATTTTAGGGTCCAAGTTTTCATTAAAATTCGCCTTGCTCCCTTTTCTCTAGCAGAATGCAGAGGATTTACTCAGTCCATTTTTTGTCATTAAGGAGGTTTCTATACTCTGCCACTTCTTAGCATCTTGCCTGCTTTTTCCTTGTGGCTCTTTCTATCTAGTGAGCCCTGCCTCTCTACTGAGGAACTATTAGCAAAAACTGTTGGCTGCAAGAGCCTCTCCTTCAAACTATAAATTAACTCCACTGAAAAAACCACCATGAATCTTTTTCTTGGAAGCCTCGCACTGCTGATGGAAAGTTAGGGAATGAATTGCATGGCAGGCTTGCTTTTTCGTGATCTGGGTCTCAGAAACTCTATTAAAAGCCTATTAAGTATTTTATCAACTTCTGTTGGAGCTGCAGATGATAACTTCAGTCAGAATTCATTTTCCACACATGCCAATTAAAATATCAGACGTGTGCTGTGCTGAATTTTCATATATCCATTCGATAGCTAGGAGGGCCAGCTGGGAAGCCTTTTCTACTGCAAGTGAATGTCACTTGCATCTTTAAATTTAGATGTTAAAACACACATCAAACACACAACCCTGGAAAAATACAAAGAAATACCAAACAGAAAACCCATTTGGGGCAGACTCACAATGGAACATTGAATCATCAATTAAACACTTCTACCCAGAGGGGTTGTATCCATTGATTGCAACTTATTTTCACTCTGGTCAGAAACTAACTTGCTTATTCTTATGAAGACCTCTGACTCTTCAACACCTTAGCATTCAGCTTTCGTATTCTGGAGTATTCTGAAATCATTCCCCAAACGCAAAGTGACAGTTGTTTTCCAAGTTATAAACACAGGCCTGAATCCCTTACGGCCTCTTCTGCTATTTCTTCTAGGAGTTCAGCTCGTGCACCGCCCAAGAGCTAAAGTTCTTCAGCTTCTCGAGGATGTAATAATGGTTCATGGCTCATTTGCAATCGAGTTGGCACAAAGCAAAGCTTTATGGCAGGAGCTGAATGCAGTTTCCCAGGTGGCATCTGGCAGTTGGTGACCTAAGGCAAAGAAGTCAGGGACTGGTTGTTCCCAGGGGCTTCCCCTAGAGGAGCTCAGCTTAAGCAGAAGGAGAGGATGAGGACTTAAAGTGTGGTGGGTTTCATGCTAGAAAAATGTGGATTTACATTCTGTTATTTCAGCTGTCAAGTTCCTAAAATGGATAAAGATCTTTGCAGTCACTCTATGAGAATTCTCTGTGTGGGATCAGACTTTTTTTTTTTTTTTTTTTTTTTTTTGCAAATTTAGAGAAAACAATAGTGACAGAAGTTCAGCAAATATTTCTGTATCCTCCTAAATGGATGTAAACAATGAGTAAGAGGTGGGGGAGGTGCCCCTGAACATAAGTTTTGCCTGTTTCCAAACATCTTACTCTTCTGCACTGTTCTGCAGCTCATGGGTAGGGCAAGAAAGGGGAATTATTCCTTCCTTTCTCTCCTGATGTTGTACCTCAAGAGAAACTCTTGTTACCCATAAACACAGGAGGATTTGTCAGCAGTGTTGGATCAGGAGCTATGTCTTTTGATAATTTGATTTTTAATGAAAAATTTTAAAGTGTTATTCCCTCCAGGTTATCATTATGCTTTTTTAGGTCACTACTGAGGACTTCTACATCTAAGAGAACTCCTACATTTAGGAGTTGTGGTTGATGGCATCTATGACCCTAATTCTCGATCCATCTCTGTATCCATACCTTTTGTTCCATGCTTTTGCAATTCCTCTCACTAAAGAGGTAGAATCTGTTTCCCAACACCATGTGATTTGCTTCAGCCAATGGGATGAGGCAGAGGTTATGGCTGCCAGTTCTGAGCAAAGGGTTTTGGCATCTTTCTGTTCTCCTTATATCTCTGTTTTTGTCCCAGGCTTCCGGCTTATCTACAGATGCACAAGGTGACAACCAGCCCACAGATGCAGGAGAAAGACATTGACCCAGCCTAGGTCAGTAGACCTCTCAGTGATCTACAGACACACACTATATAATAGTCAATGATTATTGCTTTGAATCACTACATTTTGTGTGGTTTACACTTTTGTGGTAATAACTTATTGACACATGTATTAACATTTAACAAACACTCAATAGCTATTTATGAAATGAATGAATGAATAAAACTATATACAGAATATGTGTTTCTCTGTGTGTATATGAACACAAATATATATATATATATACATATATATATGTAAAATATATAAAACACACACGATATATATTTTTACGTGTTTACAGAGTCAGACACCTCCTTATTTTAGTTTTCACAATTCCCTTATGAATTGTGGTTTGGGATTAATTAGCTGGTTTCAAAGTTCACATAGAATGAGAGACAAATCTACCTTGCAAGAGGACTTGCTGGCTTTGTTGTCTTACCGAATATGACTTCAATAACCGTGTACAGGCAGACGTCAGAGATTGTGCAGGTTCAGTTCTGACCATCACAATAAAGCAAATATCATGATAAAGTGAGTCACACAATATTTTTTGTTTCCCAGTGCATATAAGACTTATGTGTATACTATACTGTAGTCTCTTAAGTGTACAATAGCATGATGCCTGAAAGAACAGTATACATACCTTAATTACAAATTCTTTATTACTAAAAAAAAAAACACTAACCATCATCAGCCTTCAGCGAGTTGTAAGATTTTTGTAATATAACACCAAAGATTACTGATCGTAGATCATTATAACAAATATAATGATAATGAAAAAGGTTGAAGTATTGCAAGAACTACCAAAATGTGACACAGAAACATGAAGTGAACAAATGCTGTTAGAAAAATGGTGCCAATAGACTTGCTTCACACAGGGTTGCCACAAGCCTTCAATTTGTAAAGAACACAATATCTGCAAAGCACAATACAATGAAGTATGCCTGTAATTAATTTTCGTGTATTTTTTGTTGACCAGCTTTCCAAGTTACTAAGTAAAATAAATAAAGTTTTGCAAACCAGAGGACAGCAATAATGACCCCACTTTCCCCCCCCCCAAAAAAAAGAAACCCACAAAATATTTAATTTCCTAGATAGTAGTATGACAAAGAAAAAAGCACAATGTCTATTATAAGCAATTTTAAAACTGTGCTGCAGGAAATGATCAGAAAAATTTTCTTCTCTATTAGTGCTATAGTTGTGCTTAAGGAGACTAGGGAAGGATTAATTAATTCTACTGCTCAATGAAAGTTTGATTCTGGTTTCGTAAGCTAAAATTGGAAGTAAAACCTTGAGTTGATAATGGCATTCAAGATTTTTAATCAGTTACTGTCTCCAAACCTATTCAGCATGGTGATTCTGAAAAAGGAAAAGAAAAGACACATCTTCCAGAAGTGAAATGAAGTGATAACTGATCAAACATCTTATTCCTAAAATATTTCAAGTTTTTAAAAATTTCTTCCAGGTTGCTCAGAGTACTTTTTAAAAATATGTAATACATATGTATATGTGTAATATATATTTTTGTGTGCCATAATTTGATCATTAGACAAGATATAACTCTAATTTGGTACAAGGTACAATTTCTACTGGGTAGTTAGAAAGATAGCTGTATTATTGTTCATTTCAATCAGATGTCAAACTTTTCCCCCCAGGTCCTTGTGGAATTCTGAGTGCCTTATTTTAAGAGACCAAAAGTAATTTGGACTTCTCATTAATGACAGAGTTATTTTCTATGTAACCTAGTTTGTTAAATGTATAAAAATAAAAGTGCTAGAAAAATACGGGGGAAATCTTAGAGGAATATCAACAATAGGAAAGTTTCATAATCTTGATCTTATATGTGTACCTGTAACTGCTTTCTTCAGTTGGATAGTTGGCAGGCGAAAAATATTATTCAAGTATCCCATTCATAGTCCTGAATCAAAGTAATTGAGACCCTGTTAAGACAAGGGTAACTTCACTGAATCTGTTGCATTCTGTCTGTTCAGAAGGGTATAAGGATAAAGTGGTTTTGATAAAAAATAGGGCAAACAAAATTACTTCTGGGGATTGGAACCAAGACGGTGGAGTAGAAGGACGTGCTCTCACTCCCTCTTGCGAGAGCACCAGGATCGCAACTAGCTGCTGGACAATCATTGACAGGAGGACACTGGAACTCACCAAAAAAGATATCCCACATCCAAGAACAAAGGAGAAGCCACAGTGAGATGGTAGGAAGGGTGCAATCACAGTAAAATCAAGTCCCATAACTGCTGGGTGGGTGACTCAAAGACTGGAGAACACTTTTATACCACAGAAGTCCACCCACTGGAGTGAAGGTTCTGAGCCCCACGTCAGGCTTCCCAACCTGGGGGTCTGGCAACGGGAGGAGGAATTCCTAGAGAAGCAGACTTTGAAGGTTAGTGGGATTTGATTGCAGGACTTCAACAGAACTGGGGGAAACAGAGACTCCAGTATTGGAGGACACACACGAAGTAGTGTGTGCATCGGGACCCAGGAGAAGGAGCAGTGACCCCAGGGGAGACTGACCAGACCTACCTGCTAGTGTTGGGGGGTCTCCTGCAGAGGCGGGGGGGTGGCTGTGTCTCACCATGGGGACAAGGACACTGGCAGTGGAAGTTCTGGGAAGTACTCCTTGGCGTGAGCCCTCCCAGAGTCCGCCATTAGCCCCACCAAAGAGCCCAGGTAAGCTCCAGTGTTGGGTTGCCTCAGGCCAAACAACCAACAGGGAGGGAAACCAGCCCCACCCATTAGCAGTCAAGCAGATTAAAGTTTTAATGAGCTTCGCCCACAAGAGCAACAGTCAGCTCTACCCACCACCAATCCCTCCCATCAGGGAACTTGCACAAGCCTCTTAGATAGCCTCATCCACCAGAGGGCAGACAGCAGAAGCAAGAAGAACTACAATCCTGCAGCCTGTGGAACAAAAACCACAATCACAGAAAGATAGACAAGATGAAAAGTCAGAGGGCTATGTACCACATGAAGGAACAAGATAAAACCCCAGAAAAACAACTAAATGAAGTGGAGATAGACAACCTTCCAGAAAAAGAATTCAGAATAATGATAGTGAAAATGATCCAGGATCTTGTAAAAAGAATGGAGGCAAAGATTGAGAAGATGCAAGAAATGTTTCACAAAGACTCAGAAGAATTAAAGAACAAACAAACAGAGATGAACAATACAATAACTGAAATGAAAACTACACTAGAAGGAATCAATAGCAGAAAACTGAGGCAGAAGAACGGATAAGTGACCTGGAAGACAGAATGGTGGAATTCACTGCTGCAGAACAGAATAAAGAAAAAAGAATGAAAAGAAATAAAGACAGCATAAGAGACCTCTGGAACAACATTCAATGCAACAACATTCGCATTATAGGGGTCCCAGAAGGAGAAGAGAGAGAGAAAGGACCAGAGAAAATATTTGAAGAGATTATAGTTGCAAACTTCCCTAACATGGGAAAGGAAATAGCCACCCAAGTCCAGGAAGTGCAGAGAGTCCCATACAGGATAAACCCAAGTAAAAACATGCTGAGACACATAGTGATCAAATTGGCAAAAATTAAAGACAGAAAAATTATTAAAAACAACAAGGGAAAAATGACAAAAAACATACAAGGGAACTCTCATTAGGTTAACAGCTGATTTCCCAGCAGAAACTCTACAAGCCAGAAGGGAGTGGCATGATATACTTAAATTGATGAAAGGGAAGAACCTACAACCAAGATTACTCTACCCAGCAAAGATCTCATTCAGATTCGATGGAGAAATCAAAAGCTTTACAGATAAGCAAAAGCTAAGAGAATTCAGCACCACGAAACCAGCTCCACAACAAATGCTAAAGGAATTTCTCTAAGTGGGAAATACAAGAGAAGAAAAGGACCTACAAAAGCAAAGCCAAAACAATTAATAAAATGGTAATAGGAGCATACATATCGATAATTACCCTAAATGTGAATGGATTAAATGCTCCAACCAAAAGGCACAGACTTGTTGAATGGATACAAAAACAAGACCCATATATATGCTGTCTACAAGAGACCCACTTCAGACCTATGGACACATACAGACTGAAAGTGAGGGGATGGAAAAAGATATTCCATTCAAATGGAAATCAAAAGAAAGCTGGAGTAGCAATACTCAGATAAAATAGACTTTATAATAAAGAATGTTACAAGAAACAAGGAAGGACACTACAAAATTATCAGCGGATCAATCCAAGAAGAAGATATAACAATTATAAATATATATCCACCCAACATAGGAGCACCTCAATACATAAGGCACTGCTAACAGCTCTAAAAGAGGAAATCGACAATAACACAATAATAGTGGGGGACTTTAACAGCTCACTTACATCAATGGACAGATCATCCAAAATGAAAATAAATAAGGGAACAGAAGCTTTAAATGACAAAATAGACCAGATAGATTTAATTGATATTTAGAGGACATTCCATCCCAAAACAGCAGATTACACTTTCTTCTCAAGTGCACACAGAACATTATCCAGGATAGATCACATCTTGGATCAAAAATTAACCCTCAGTAAATTTAAGAAAATTGAAATCATATCAAGCATCTTTTCTGACCACAGCACTATGAGATTAGAAATGAATTACAGGGGCTCCACTGGTGGCGCGGTGGTTGAGAGTCCGCCTGCCGATGCAGGGGATGCAGGTTCGTGCCCCAGTCTGGGATGATCCCACATGCCATGGAGTGGCTGGGCCCGTGAGCCATGGCCACTGAGCCTGTGCGTCCGGAGCCTGTGCTCCGCAATGGGAGAGGCCACAGCAGTAAGAGGCCTGTGTACCGCAAAAAAAAAAAAAAAAAAAAAAAGAAAAGAAATGAATTACAGAGAAAAAAACGTTAAAAAACACAAACACATGGAAGCTAAACAATACATTACTAAATAACCAAGAGATCACTGAAGAAATCAAAGAGGAAATCAAAAAACACGTAGAGACAAATGATAATGAAAACATGATGATCCAAAACCTATGGGATGTAGCAAAAGCAGTTCTAAGAAGACAGTTTATAGCTATACAAGCCTACCTCAAAAACAAGAAAAATCTCAAATAAACAATCTAACCTTACACCTAAAGGAACTAGAGAAAGAAGAACAAACAAAACCCAAAGTTAGCAGAAGGAAAGAAATCATAAAGATCAGAGCAGAAATAAATGAAATAGAAACAAAGAAAACAATAGCAAAAATCAATAAAGCTAAGAGCTGGTTCTTTGAGAAGATAAACAAAATTGATAAACCATTAGCCAGACTCATCAAGAAAAAGAGGGAGAGGGCTCAAAGCAATAAAATTAGAAATGAAAAAGGAGAAGTTACAACAGACACCACAGAAATACAAAGTATCCTAAGAGACTACTACAAGCAACTCTATGCCAATAAAATGGACAACCTGGAAGAAATGGACAAATTCTTAGAAAGGTATAACCTTCCAAGAATGAACCAGGAAGAAATAGAAAATATGAACAGGCCAATCACAAGCAATGAAATTGAAACTGTGATTAAAAATCTTCCAACAAACAAAAGTCCAGGATCAGATGGATTCACAGATGAATTCTATCAAACATTTAGAGAAGAGCTAACACCTGTCCTTCTCAAACTCTTCCAAAATACTGTGGAGAAAGGAACACTCCCAAACTCATTCTACGAGGCCACCATCACCCTGATACCAAAACCAGACAAAGATACTACAAAAAAAGAAAATTACAGACCAATATCACTGATGAATATAGATGCAAAAATCCTCAACAAAATACTAGCAAACAGAATCCAACAGCACATTAAAAGGATCATACACCATGACCAACTGGGATTTATCTCAGGGATGCAAGGATTCTTCAATATATGCAAATCAATCAATGTGATATACCATATTAACAAATTGAAGAATAAAAACCATATGATCATCTCAACAGATGCAGAAAAAGCTTTTGACAAAATTTAACCAACTGATGATAAAAACTCTCCAGAAAGTGGGCATAGAGGGAACCTACCTCAACATAATAAAGGCCATATACGACAAACCCACAGCAAACCTCAATCTCAATGGTGAAAAACTGAAAGCATTTCCTCTAAGATCAGGAACAAGACAAGAATGTCCACTCTCACCGCTATTATTCAACATAGTTTTGGAAGTCCTAGCCACAGTAATCCGAGAAGAAAAAGAAATAAAAGGAATACAAATTGGAAAAGAAGAAGAAACACTGTCAGTGTTTGCAGATGACATGATACTATACATAGAGAATCCTAAAGATGCCTCCAGAAAACTACTAGAGCCAATCAATGAATTTGGTAAAGCTGCAGAATACAAAATTAATGCACAGAAATCTGTTGCATTCCTATACACTAATGATGAAAAATCTGAAAGGGAAGTTAAAGAAACATTACCATTTACCATTGAAACAAAAAGAATAAAATACCTAGGAATAAACCTACTTAGGGAGACAAAAGACCTGTATGCAGAAAACTATAAGACACTGATGAAAGAAATTAAAGATGATACCAACAGATGAGATACACCATGATATACCATATACCAGAGAGATATACCATGTTCTTGGATTGGAAGAATCAATATTGTGAAAATGACTATACTACCCAAAGCAATCTACAGATTTAATGCAATCCCTATCAAATTACCAATGGCATTTTTTATGGAACTAGAACAAAAATTCCTAAAGTTTGTATGGAGACACAGAAGACCCCGAATAGCCAAAGCAGTCTTTAGGTAAAAAAATGGAGCTAGAGGAATCAGACTCCCTGACTTCAGACTATACTATAAAGCTACAGTAATCAAGACAATATGGTACTGGTACAAAAACAGAAACATAGATCAATGGAATGAGATAGAAAGCCCAGAGATAAACCCATGCACCTATGGTGAACTAATCTATGACAAAGGAGGCAAGGATATACAATGGAGAAAAGACAGTCTCTTCAATAAGTGGTGCTGGGAAAACTGGACAGCTACATGTAAAAGAATGAAATTAGAACACTCCCTAACACCATACACAAAAATAAACTCAAAATGGATCAGAGACCTAAATATAAGACCGGACACTGTAAAACTCTTAGAGTAAAACATAGGAAGAACACTCTTTGACATAAATCACAGCAAGATCTTTTTTAATCCACCTCCTAGAGTAATGGAAATAAAAACAAAAACAAACAAATGGGACCAATGCAATTTCAAAGCTTTTGCACAGCAAAGGAAACCATAAACAAGAGGAAAAGACAACCCTCAGAATGGGAGAAAATATTTGCAAATGAATCAATGGACAAAGGATTAATCTCCAAAATATATAAACAGCTCATGTACCTCAATATTTAAAAAACAAACAACCCAATCAAAAAATGGGCAGAAGACCTAAATAGACATTTCTCCAGAGAAGACATACAGGTGGCCAAGAAGCACATGAAAAACTGCTCAACATCACTAATTATTAGAGAAACGCAAATCCAAACTACAATGAGGTATCACCTCACACCAGTTAGAATGGGCATCATCAGAAAATCTACAAACAACAAATGCTGGAGAGGGTGGGGGAAAAGGGAACCCTCTTACACTGTTGGTGGGAATGTAAATTGATACAGCCACTATGGAGAACAGTATGGAGGTTCCTTAAAAATCTAAAAATAGAATTACCATATGATCCAGCAATCCCACCACTGGGCATATACCCAGAGAAAACCATAATTCAAAAAGACACATGCACCCCAATGTTCACTGCAGCACTATTTACAATAGCCAGGTCATGGAAGCAACCTAGATGCCCATCGACAGATGAATGGATAAAGAAGTTGTGGTACATATATACAATGGAATATTACTCAGCCATAAAAAAGGAATGGAATTGGGTCATTTGTTGAGACTTGGATGGATCTAGAGACTGTCATACAGAATGAAGTAAGTCAGAAAGAGAAAAACAAATATCATATATTAACGCATATATGTGGAACCTAGAAAAATGAACTGGTTTGTAGGGCAGAAATAGAGACACAGATGTAGAGAAGAAACATATGGACACCAAGGGGGGAAAGTGGCATGGGGGTGGGAGTGGTGGTGTTATGAATTGGGCAATTGGGATTGACATGTATACACTGATGTGTATAAAATGGATGACTAATAAGAACCTGCTGTATAATATATATATATATATA
>NW_020837965.1:12656816-12660184 GCF_003676395.1 Aethalodelphis obliquidens | reverse complement strand
AAAAAAAAAAAAAAAAAAAAAAAAAGAAAAGAAATGAATTACAGAGAAAAAAACGTTAAAAAACACAAACACATGGAAGCTAAACAATACATTACTAAATAACCAAGAGATCACTGAAGAAATCAAAGAGGAAATCAAAAAACACGTAGAGACAAATGATAATGAAAACATGATGATCCAAAACCTATGGGATGTAGCAAAAGCAGTTCTAAGAAGACAGTTTATAGCTATACAAGCCTACCTCAAAAACAAGAAAAATCTCAAATAAACAATCTAACCTTACACCTAAAGGAACTAGAGAAAGAAGAACAAACAAAACCCAAAGTTAGCAGAAGGAAAGAAATCATAAAGATCAGAGCAGAAATAAATGAAATAGAAACAAAGAAAACAATAGCAAAAATCAATAAAGCTAAGAGCTGGTTCTTTGAGAAGATAAACAAAATTGATAAACCATTAGCCAGACTCATCAAGAAAAAGAGGGAGAGGGCTCAAAGCAATAAAATTAGAAATGAAAAAGGAGAAGTTACAACAGACACCACAGAAATACAAAGTATCCTAAGAGACTACTACAAGCAACTCTATGCCAATAAAATGGACAACCTGGAAGAAATGGACAAATTCTTAGAAAGGTATAACCTTCCAAGAATGAACCAGGAAGAAATAGAAAATATGAACAGGCCAATCACAAGCAATGAAATTGAAACTGTGATTAAAAATCTTCCAACAAACAAAAGTCCAGGATCAGATGGATTCACAGATGAATTCTATCAAACATTTAGAGAAGAGCTAACACCTGTCCTTCTCAAACTCTTCCAAAATACTGTGGAGAAAGGAACACTCCCAAACTCATTCTACGAGGCCACCATCACCCTGATACCAAAACCAGACAAAGATATTACAAAAAAAGAAAATTACAGACCAATATCACTGATGAATATAGATGCAAAAATCCTCAACAAAATACTAGCAAACAGAATCCAACAGCACATTAAAAGGATCATACACCATGACCAACTGGGATTTATCTCAGGGATGCAAGGATTCTTCAATATATGCAAATCAATCAATGTGATATACCATATTAACAAATTGAAGAATAAAAACCATATGATCATCTCAACAGATGCAGAAAAAGCTTTTGACAAAATTTAACCAACTGATGATAAAAACTCTCCAGAAAGTGGGCATAGAGGGAACCTACCTCAACATAATAAAGGCCATATACGACAAACCCACAGCAAACCTCAATCTCAATGGTGAAAAACTGAAAGCATTTCCTCTAAGATCAGGAACAAGACAAGAATGTCCACTCTCACCGCTATTATTCAACATAGTTTTGGAAGTCCTAGCCACAGTAATCCGAGAAGAAAAAGAAATAAAAGGAATACAAATTGGAAAAGAAGAAGAAACACTGTCAGTGTTTGCAGATGACATGATACTATACATAGAGAATCCTAAAGATGCCTCCAGAAAACTACTAGAGCCAATCAATGAATTTGGTAAAGCTGCAGAATACAAAATTAATGCACAGAAATCTGTTGCATTCCTATACACTAATGATGAAAAATCTGAAAGGGAAGTTAAAGAAACATTACCATTTACCATTGAAACAAAAAGAATAAAATACCTAGGAATAAACCTACTTAGGGAGACAAAAGACCTGTATGCAGAAAACTATAAGACACTGATGAAAGAAATTAAAGATGATACCAACAGATGAGATACACCATGATATACCATATACCAGAGAGATATACCATGTTCTTGGATTGGAAGAATCAATATTGTGAAAATGACTATACTACCCAAAGCAATCTACAGATTTAATGCAATCCCTATCAAATTACCAATGGCATTTTTTATGGAACTAGAACAAAAATTCCTAAAGTTTGTATGGAGACACAGAAGACCCCGAATAGCCAAAGCAGTCTTTAGGTAAAAAAATGGAGCTAGAGGAATCAGACTCCCTGACTTCAGACTATACTATAAAGCTACAGTAATCAAGACAATATGGTACTGGTACAAAAACAGAAACATAGATCAATGGAATGAGATAGAAAGCCCAGAGATAAACCCATGCACCTATGGTGAACT
The DNA here is from genome assembly GCF_003676395.1 of Aethalodelphis obliquidens. NCBI lineage: Eukaryota > Metazoa > Chordata > Mammalia > Artiodactyla > Delphinidae > Aethalodelphis > Aethalodelphis obliquidens. Next base: position 12,658,090 of record NW_020837965.1, on the reverse strand, counting down.
AATCTATGACAAAGGAGGCAAGGATATACAATGGAGAAAAGACAGTCTCTTCAATAAGTGGTGCTGGGAAAACTGGACAGCTACATGTAAAAGAATGAAATTAGAACACTCCCTAACACCATACACAAAAATAAACTCAAAATGGATCAGAGACCTAAATATAAGACCGGACACTGTAAAACTCTTAGAGTAAAACATAGGAAGAACACTCTTTGACATAAATCACAGCAAGATCTTTTTTAATCCACCTCCTAGAGTAATGGAAATAAAAACAAAAACAAACAAATGGGACCAATGCAATTTCAAAGCTTTTGCACAGCAAAGGAAACCATAAACAAGAGGAAAAGACAACCCTCAGAATGGGAGAAAATATTTGCAAATGAATCAATGGACAAAGGATTAATCTCCAAAATATATAAACAGCTCATGTACCTCAATATTTAAAAAACAAACAACCCAATCAAAAAATGGGCAGAAGACCTAAATAGACATTTCTCCAGAGAAGACATACAGGTGGCCAAGAAGCACATGAAAAACTGCTCAACATCACTAATTATTAGAGAAACGCAAATCCAAACTACAATGAGGTATCACCTCACACCAGTTAGAATGGGCATCATCAGAAAATCTACAAACAACAAATGCTGGAGAGGGTGGGGGAAAAGGGAACCCTCTTACACTGTTGGTGGGAATGTAAATTGATACAGCCACTATGGAGAACAGTATGGAGGTTCCTTAAAAATCTAAAAATAGAATTACCATATGATCCAGCAATCCCACCACTGGGCATATACCCAGAGAAAACCATAATTCAAAAAGACACATGCACCCCAATGTTCACTGCAGCACTATTTACAATAGCCAGGTCATGGAAGCAACCTAGATGCCCATCGACAGATGAATGGATAAAGAAGTTGTGGTACATATATACAATGGAATATTACTCAGCCATAAAAAAGGAATGGAATTGGGTCATTTGTTGAGACTTGGATGGATCTAGAGACTGTCATACAGAATGAAGTAAGTCAGAAAGAGAAAAACAAATATCATATATTAACGCATATATGTGGAACCTAGAAAAATGAACTGGTTTGTAGGGCAGAAATAGAGACACAGATGTAGAGAAGAAACATATGGACACCAAGGGGGGAAAGTGGCATGGGGGTGGGAGTGGTGGTGTTATGAATTGGGCAATTGGGATTGACATGTATACACTGATGTGTATAAAATGGATGACTAATAAGAACCTGCTGTATAATATATATATATATATA